>NC_045983.1:4273968-4573968 GCF_010909765.2 Amblyraja radiata | reverse complement strand
TTCCGCGCTGTATCTCTAAACTAAACTAAGGACATAGCCTCGGAATTAAAGGACGTTCTTTTAGAAAGGAGGTGAGGAGGAACTTCTTTAGTCAGAGGGTAGTTAATCTGTGGAACTCATTGCCACAGTTAACAAAGCATCCAAAATCATCAGCACTCCCCTTCCATCAATAGAATCACTCCATCACAAACGGTCTGTGTCAAGGGTGAAGAAAATCATCTCTGATCCCTCCCACCCAGCTCACCACATCTTCCACCTGCTACCATCAGGAAGGCGCTACAGCTCACTGCCCGCCAAGACATCTCGATTTAAAAACAGTTTTTACCCACACGCAATCCGAATTCTGAACACACTATGATAACAGCACATATCCTCCCCATGCATGTACTGTATATTGTATGATGTTGTGTTTTATGTTATGTTTGACGGGAATCAGCCTACCTTGTAACATCCTGTACTGAACCTGAATTCCACCAGCTTGACTGTGTGGTCATTAAATAATCTAATCTAATCTAATCTAATATAATTTTAAGGCAGTGATAGACAGATTCTCGATTGGAATGGGTGTCAAGGGTTATGAGGAGAGAGCAGGAAAATGGGATTTGGAAGCAGAGATCAGCCATGATTGAATGGCGGAGTGGACTCGATGGGCCGAATGGCCGAATTCTGCTCTTATAACTTGTGTGAACTTGTGTGATGACGTTCTGCCAATGGGCAGGGCAGGGCAGGGTGGAAGGGCCAAACAGTGAGTCCTGGATCGAGTGGATGTGAAGAGGATGTTTCCACTCGCGAGAGAGTCTAGGACCAGAGGGCACAGGCTCAGAAAAATAAGTCATACTTTTAGAGACGAGGAGGAATTTCTTTGGTCAGAGGGTGGTGACTATGTGGAAATTATTTCCCCAGACAGCTGTGGAGGTAAAGTCATGGGGTATTTTAAAAGTGGTGCTGGACATATTCTTGATTAGTTTAGTTTAGAGATACAGAGCAGGAACAGGCTCTTCAACCCACTCAGTTCGCACTGACCAGCGTTCCCCATACACTAGCACCGTCCTACACAATAGGGACAACTTACAATTTTTTAACAAAGCCAATTAACCCACAAACCTGCACGTCTTTGGAGTGTGGGAGGAAACCGGAGCTCCGGGGAAACAACCCACACAGGTCACGGGGAGAACATGCAAACTCCGTACAGACAGCACCTGTAGTCAGGATCGAACCCGGGTCTCTGGGGTTGCGAGGCAGCAACTCTACCGCTGCGCCACCCTTCGTAAGGGTATCAAAGGCAGAAGGCAGGGGAATGGGGATGAGAGAGAAAGATAGGTTGGCCATGATTGAAGGGCGGAGTTGCCAAATGACTAAATTCTGCTCCTATGACTTATGAACATATTTCCTCATGATATTAACAAATCTTATCTTTCGGAACAAGGTGTGTTGCTTTATTTAACAAGATGAGCAAGATGTGAAATTGCACAAAGTAATATTGGCCCATAAACCGTGCGTTGGTGAATACAGTCCAGTGAAGTGTAGCAATACAGCTGCTAGTGATGACAGGCCTAGTGGTGGCATCACACCCTTAACCAGGCAGCACAGAGGTAGAGTTGCTGCCTCACAGCGCCAGAGACGCGGGTTCCATCCTGACTACGGGTGCTGTCTGTACGGAGTTTGTACGTTCTCCCCGTGACCTGCGTGGGTTTTCTCCAAGATCTTCAGTTTCTTCCCACACTCCAAAGACGTACAGGTTTGTAGGTTAATTGGCTTGGCGTAAATGTAAAATTGTCCCCAGTGTGTGTGGGGTAGTTTTAAGGGCCTGTCCCATTTGGGTGTCATTTGCGCGTCATCATTTATACGTCATGACGCGCACGTGATGCGTGCATGGTGCGTGGTGACGTAGGCAGTGACACGCGCGGCGCCCCAGGATTTTGGAATGTACAAAATCTTCACGCGCCATCTGCGTGAGGCACAAATGAGGCCCAAGTGGGACAGGCCCTTTGGGATCTCTGGACGGTGCGGGCTTGGAGGGACGAAGGACCCATTTTCGCGCTGTATCTCTAAACTAAATTAAACCCCTTCACTTCTGGCAACAACGGTGCTAGGAGCAGCTTCACCAAGAATACAGCCCAACCACCTCGAAGGGCAATCGGTTCAGGGTCAGATCAGTACAGCATAGAACTCCATGGATGTTGCCCGACCAGCCAGGTTACTCCAGCACTTCATCGGGATGCATCATAGCATGGTTTGGGAACAGCTCCACCCAAGACCACAAATAATAGCAGAGAGTTATGGACGCAGCCCAGACCATCACACAAACCAACCTCCCCTTCCACCATTGACACCATCTACACTTCACGCTGCCTCGGCAAGGCCAGCAGCATAATCAAGGACCAGTCTCACCCCGGCCACTCCCTCTTCTCCACTCTGGCTAGAGGTACAGAAGTGTGAAGACACATACCTCCAGATTCAGGGACAGTTTCTTCCCAGCTGTTATTAGGCAACTGAACCGTCCTACCAACATCCAGAGAGCGGTCCTGACCTCCCATCCACTCATTGGAGAACTTTGAGCTATCTTTAATCAGACTTTACTGGACTTTATATTGCACTAAACATTATTCCCTTTATCCTGCATCTGTATACTGTGGACACGGTGATTGTAACCATGTCGTCTTTCTGCTGACGTGATAACAGGCAACAAAAACATATTTCACTGTACCATTATACAAGTGAGGACAATAAATTAATCACTGCGTTCTCCGCAAGATTCCAGCATCTACACTTCCTGGTGTTCTATACTATACAGGCCCTTCAGCCCACATTGTCCATGCCGGCCAAGCTCAACAGTGCTTTATTTGTCACATGTGCAACTGTGCGGTGAAATTCATTTTGCACACATTACACATGCGGGCGCCGCCATTTTTGGCGCCATTTTTCAAAGTCCAATGTCCGGTCGGCCCAGCACGCTCGATGTACTGTAACAGTTCCTGCGAACCGATGTCCCTCTCCTCTCCCCGCCCGGCCAACTTAGTGTCCCCGGAATGCCTCCTGCAGCCGACCGTGAAGATGCTGGAGACATTACACCAGTTCACCCTCGACCCGCCTTTGATCCTCACGTCCTGGCATATTGGGCTAGTCCCATTTGACCCATAACCCAGAATGTTGCCCGGATTAGGGGATATTAGCTAACGGGAGAGGTTGTCATAAGGAATAGGAGTAGATTTAGGCCATTTGGCCCATCAAGTCTACTCTGCCATTCAATTATGGCCGACTTATCCTTCCTTCCTAACCCCATTCTCCTGCCTTCTCCTCATACCCCCTGACATCCGTACTAATGAAGAATCTATCTATCTCTGCCTTAAATATATCCACTGACTTGGCCTCCACAGCCTTCTGTGGCAAAGAATTCCACAGATTCACCACCCTCTGACTGAAGAAATTTCTCCTCATCTCCTTCCTAAAAGAACGTCCTGTAATACTGAGGCTGTGACCTCTAGTCCTAGACTCTCCCACTAGTGGAAACATCCTCTCCACATCCACTCTATCGGAGCCTTTCACTATTCTTGAAGGTGCACCCCTGTGCCACCCAGTCCGAGAGCAATGGATAATGAGCAGGGTGGGGAAACACCAACATGCGTCTGGGAGGGGCCGGGGTGGGGGCAAGATGGAGAGGGAAAGATTTTGCCCTCTTAAAAGAAAAAAGAAATAAAAGTAAAAATAGACTGGGCTGCGGCCCAGCACATGTCCAACACTCTCCAAGTGACACACAACACTGGGATCACAAGGTAGGTCAGGACAGACTGTCACGGACACTGTAAACATCAACCAGTCTCACTACACCAAAACATCAGCCACCAGCCATCTCCACCCCCCCCTCCAGCTATCTTCACCCCCCTGCAGGCGTCCCCACCCCCACCCCCCCAACCATCACTAACCCCCTTCCAGTCAACCCCAACCCCCGTACGAGCTGCACCCTGGTCACTCCCTCTTCTCCCCTCTCCCATCAGGCACAAGGAATAGGTGTGAAAACGCACACCTCCAGATTGAGGGACAGTTTCTTCCCAGCTGTTATCAGGCAACTGAACCGTCCTACCACAGTTGAACTACTATCTACCTCTTTGGTGACCCTTGGACTATCCTTGATTGGACTTTGCTGGCTATACCTTGCACTAAACGTTATTCCCTTACCTTATCGTGCATCTGTACACTGTAAATGGATCGATTGTAATTGTGTTTAAGAAGGAACTGCAGATGCTGGAAAATCGAAGGTAGACAGAAATGCTGGAGAAACACAGCGGGTGCGGCAGCATCTATGGAGTGAAGGAAATAGGCAACGTTTCGGGACGAAACCCCTTGGGTTTCGGCCCGAAACGTTGCCTATTTCCTTGGGCTTCGGGCCTTAACGTTGCCATTTCCTTCGCTCCATAGATGCTGCCCTCACCCACTGAGTTTCTCCAGCATTTTTGTCTACCTTCGATTGTAATCATGTATTGTCTTTCCACTGGCTGGTTAGCATGCAACAAAAGCTTTTCACTTTACCTCGGGACACGTGACAATAAACTAAACTGACACTGAAGTCCATTGGAGTAAATATCACCAGCAACTTGCCCTGGACTGGCCATGGTCACGCACCAGCATAATCCCGGTTGAGCGGGGACAAGCCCTCCTGTAGGCCTGGTTCACCCACCGCGGCCTCCCAACGCAGCCCGGAGCCACCGCCATCGAAGGGTCCCCCGCCACCGAGTAAGAGGAGGGCCCCTGCAAGCAACCGCGAGAAGAGGGGCCCCATCAATAGCAAGGAAGGCCGTCGAGAACCACCCAGCAAAGATAGGACTGCTCACTGAATTTTTCTTACTTTGTCTTCGCCAGGGAGGTTCTACTGCAGTTGTACAGGGCCTTGGTGAGACCACACCTGGAGTATTGCGTACAGTTTTGGTCTCCTAATCTGAGGAAAGACATTCTTGCCATAGAGGGAGTACAGAGAAGGTTCACCAGACTGATTCCTGGGATGGCAGGACTTTCATATGAAGAAAGACTGGATAGAAAACGCACACCTCCAGATTCAGGGATAGTTTCTTCCCAGCTGTTATCAGGCACCTGAACCATCCTATCGCCAATTAGAGACCCTTGGGCTGTCTTCAATTGGGCTTTACCTTGCCTTGAACATTATTCCTTTTATCATTATCTGTGGAGGACTACTCTATTGTAATCATGTATAGTCTTTCCGCTGACTTAATAGCACTCAGTAAAAGCTTTTCATTGTACCTCAGCACACGTGACAATAAACTAAACAAAACAACCTTGGCATTAACTGCACTTTTCTACACAACTCAACCAACAGTCCATACGGATTTTATTGCATTTCTAGTTTAACTACAGTCGCACCATAGAAGGCATACTGTCACGTTGCATCACAGCTTGGTTTAGGAACAGCTCTGCCCAAGACCGCAAGCAATTACAGGGAGTTGTAGATGTAGCCCAGTCCATCGCACAGACCAGATCCCCCACCACTGACTCCATCGACACATCACGCTGCTGTGGAAAAACAGCCACATAATCAAAGACTTGTCCCACCCCGGTCATTCCTTCTTCTCCCTGGTCCCATCTGGCAGAAGGTACAGAAGCTTGAAAGCGCGCACCACCAGACTCAGGAACAGCTTCTTCCCCTGTTATCAGGCTTCTGAACGGTCCTTCCATAAGCTGGGGTACTGTCCCATTCACCTCTACCCCATTGCGGACATTGGACTCTGTCTGTAGAACTGGTGCGCTACAATGCTGAGAACTATATTCTGCACTCTGTATCTTCCACTTTGCTCCATCTGTTGTACTAGAGTTTGACTTTTAGTTTAGTTTAGAGATTCAGCGTGGAAACAGGCCCTTCGGCCCACCAAGTGCATGCAGACCAGCGATCCCATACACTAGCACTATCCTACACACTCGACAATTTACAGTCTTTAACAAAGCCATTTAAACTACAAGCCCACACATCCTCGGAGTGTGGGAAGGAACTGGAGCACCTGGAGAAAACCTCCGCGATCACGACATGTGTCACCATTCATTGATGCCTAATGCCCCTGTCCCACTTAGGAATCCTGAACGGAAACCTCTGGAGACTTTGCGCCCAACCCAAGGTTTCCGTGCGATTCCCGGAGGTTGCAGGTGGTTGCCGGAGGTTGCAGGTAGTGGAAGCAGGTAGGGAGACTGACAAAAACCTCCGGGAACCTCTGGCAACCACACGGAAACTTTGGGCGGGGCACAAAGTCTCCAGAGGTTTCCGTTCAGGTTTCCTAAGTGGGACAGGGGCATTAGTTTCCGTTCAGTTTCAACATACAGCGTGGAAACTAGCCTCTGGTCCGAGACTCTCCCACCAGTGGGAACATCCTTTCCACATCCATTGGCTTGGTATAAGTGTAAATTATCTCTAATGTGTGTAGGATAGTGCTAGTGTGTGGGGATCGCTGGTCCTGCACACTCGGTGAGCCAAGGGGCTAATTTCCGCTCTGTATCTCTAAACTAAATCAAAACCTAGGCATCAACGTAGGACGATACATGCAGTGAGAATGCTCACACACCAGAGGGGATGCCATGGGCATAGCTCCTGGCATGAGGATGAACCCACCGGCCATCACGTGCATTGTGGAGGAGATGGGAGCGCGTGCCAAGAACTGCGCATAGAGAACAAACTGTGCTCAGCAGCAAAACATTGAGGCTTTTCAGAGATGGGTCAAACAAAATCCGACACCAAGAAGCACGAGGATGTGACGCCAAGCGATCCAAGGGTGGACAAGGGATTAGGGATTCAGGGCCATCTTAAAGTAGAAGCGAGGAGGGGGGCTAGGTTGTTTTTAAGGAGAGAGTTCCAAACCCCACTCGCAAAGCATGACTGACGATGGTCTAATTTAAGATAGACACAACATGCTGGAGGAACTCAGCGGGTCAGGCAGCATCTCTGGAGAGAAGGAGCAGCATCGAACCCAGGTCTCTGGCGCTGTAAGGCAGCAACTCTGCCTCTGAACCTCCGTGTGTAGGGGTGACTTCTTTTGTGATCGAAATATCATATATTAGAGGCCGCAGCTTTAAGTGGAGAGGAGCAAAGTTTAAGAAGAGGATGTTTCCACTAGTGGGAGATTCTAGGACTAGAGGTCACAGCCTCAGAATTAAAGAAGGAGGGGGAGGAATTTCTTTCGTCAGAGGGTGGTGAATCTGTAGAATTCTTTGCCACAAAAGGCTGCGGAGGCCAAGTCAATTAATATTTTTATGGCAGGGATAGATTCTTGATTAGTACGGGCGTCTGGGGTTATGGGGAGAAGGCAGGAGAATGGGGTTAGGAGGGAGAGATTGATCAGCCATGATTGAATGGCGGCGTAGAGTTGATGGGCCGAATGGCCTAATTCTGCTCCTATCACTTATGACCTTATGACTTAAAGTAGATGTCAGAGGCAAGCTTTTTCACCACCTGCAGAGGGTGGGCCTGTAATGCACTGCTTGGGGTGGTGGTGGAGGCAGATATGACAGTGGCGTTTAAGAGTAGTGCTGTTTAAGAGACTTTTGGATAGGCACGTGGATATGCAGGGAATGGAGGTAAATGGATCAGGTGCAGGCAGATGTGCAGGTCCATCATGGGTACTGACCTCCCCACTGTTGAAGTGTTCTACAGGAGTCGCTGCCTCAACAAGGCAGCCAGCATCATCAGAGACCCACACCACCCTGGCCACGATCTCATTTCACTCCTGCCATCGGGAAGAAGGTACAGGAGTCTGAAAGCCAGGTTCAGAACCAGCTTCTTCCCAACAACCATCAAGCACTTGAACATCACACAATGCTAACTAAACTATGAAGAATGGGTTGCACCAAGGGCTTTTGGGCTTTCTTGCAAACTAGTTCCAAGGTGCAACACAGAACGCAACAGGAGATCCTTCATCCCTGTGGCTATCAAACTGGACAACTCCTCCCCCTTCTGTTGTGAGGTAGATTGACACCCCCCCCCCCCCACACACACACATCCACAATCCTTTCCACTCATCACTTTAATGTCATGTTTCATATATCTTGTGTTTTATGACTGTTGGCAGATCAATTTCCCTCCTGGGATAAATAAAGTTATATCGTATCGTATTGCAGATGCTGCCTGACCCACCGAGTTCCTCCAGCACTTTGCTTCAGATTCTAGCATCTGCAGTTCCTTGTGCCTCTGTCCTTACTTCCTCCCTGTAGCCCAAGTCAGTGACCTCTGACCCTGCCTGAACTCCCACCCTCTCTGGTCTCTGCCAAGCCCCACGGTGCTGTATACTTCAGCCTTTTATTAGACAATGAGACAGAGGTGCAGAATTAGGCCTTACAGCCCATTGACCAATTCAATCATGGCTGATCTATCTTTCCCTCTCAACCCCATCCTCCTGCCTTAACTGTCACTCTATGTCATGTTGTTACTTGTGGGCGGAGCACCAAGGCAAATTCCTTGTATGTGAATACTTGGCCAATAAACTTACTAACTCAGCAACTTTTGGCACCTTTACTAATTAGGACCCTACTAATAGCAATGCAATAATCTCACTGCACCTAGAAACATGTGACAAGAAAAAATCATTGAGTTGAACCTTTATCAGTCTCCACTGCCATCTGAGGCAGTGAATTCTACAGGTTCACCACCCTGGGGTTCAAGAAATTCCTCCTCATCTCCAAGTTACATCCTTTTATTCTTGAGGCTGTGCCCTCGAATCCTAGACTCTCACACTCTTTCCTCTCATTCTAGTGAATAGACTCCCAACCAGTGGGGCAAAGGTTCACCACGGGGCTGGATGGGAAGCAAAGGGGGATCTTCAAACCTTAGATAGACACAAAAAGCTGGAGTAACTCAGCGGGTCAGGCATCATCTCTGGAGAGAAGGAATGGGTGACCTTTTGGGTCGAGACCCTTCTTCAGTCTGACTTCCAGCAGCACAACAGAGGTATTGAAGTATAAAAGGTACAGAAGTGTGAAAACGCACACAATAGACAATAGGTGCAGGAGTAGGCCATTCGGCCCTTCGAGCCAGCACTGCCATTCAATGTGATCATGGCTGTTCATCCCCAATCAGTACCCCATTCCCGCCTTTTCCCCCATATCCCCTGACTCCGCTATTTTTAAGAGCCCTATCTAGCTCTCTCTTGAAAGCATCCAGAGAACCTGCCTCCACCGCCCTCTGAGGCAGAGAATTCCACAGACTCACAACTCTCTGTGAGAAAAAGTGTTTCCTCGTCTCCGTTCTAACCTCCAGATTCAGGAGCAGTTTCTTCCCAGCTGTTATTGAGCAGCTATTCGAATCATCCTACCACAAGCAGAGAGTGGTGCTGAACCACTATCTAGCTCTTTGTTGACCCTCGGACTATCCTTGATTGGACTTTGCTGGCTTCACCTTGCACTAAACGTTATTCCCTTTTCATGCATCTATATGCGATGTTTGGCTCGATTATAATCATGTATTGTGTTTCTGCTGACTGGATGGCACGCAACAAAAGCTTCTGTATCTTGACATATAATCACCATCACTATATCTATATATGGAGAGAAGGAATGGGTGACGTTTTGGGTCGAGACCCTTCTTCAGACTAGTCAGGGGAAAGAGAAACGAGATATGGATGATGTAGAGAGATATGGAACAATGAATGTTACATATCTTTCATTCTTGGTTCATTATCTTTCTCAATCATCATCTATGCTTTTTATGTCTATCGTATGATAAGGGAATAACGTTTAGTGCACGGTAAAGCCTGCAAAGTATGATCAAGGGTAGTCGGAGGGTCACCAATGAGGTGGATAATAGATCAGCACTGCTCTCTGCTTGGGGTAAGATGGTTCAGTTGTCTGATAACAGCTGGGAAGAAACTGTCCCTGAATCTGGAGGAGTGAGTTTTCAAACTTCTGTAGGGAGAAGAGGGTGTGTGTGTGTATATATATTTATATATATAAATGTATATATACATGTATATATATACACACACATATATAAACACATATACACACACATATACTGTCATACACACACATGTACATAAATACATATACACACACACACACAGATGCACAAACACATACATATATACACACACACACATATACACGGGAGTTGGAGGATGTGATCAATAAAGAGGTCTGGGGGGGGGGGAAGCAGATTCCACCCAACTGTGTGGGTGGGGCATTCACTGCATGGCCCATCTCTCCAGGCAGTGTCAACACTGTTGGTGGCCGGTGAACACACACATACACAGGGTGATCACACCATCGCGTTCAAGGTTCCCCAAGCCACCAGGACTGGGGAAGGGTCCGGAGCAGAGACGCCACCCACCCCATGCTCTCTCTCTCTCCAGAGATGCTGCCCGAGCCGCTGTGTCTATCTTTGACAAGTCCTGTCCTCAGCCCCTGCTACAGCAGCACCTGTTGGTCTGGTTCCAAGCTGGTTCCACGCTTGCCCCGCCCGGCCACCCTAGTCCACGCCTTGAGACCATTAAATAAATACTCCCACCGTGGCCACTTTCCCCCAACAAACACCTCCGGGGAAAATGCAAACAGCTTTCAACCAAATGCATTTGCAAACGGATAAAAGTCCAGTGGGAAACAAAAGCGAACAAGACGCCGTGAAAAAAGCAACACAGCGTTCAATACACCCCCAAATTAAACTTCTGCTTCTCTTCAAAGAAAGACACAAAGTGCTGGAGTAACTCGGCGGCTCAAGCAGCATCTCTGGAGGAAAGGAATGGGCGGCGTTTCGGGTCTCGATGCTGCCTGACCCGCTGAGTTACTCCAGCACTTTGTGTCTATCTTTGGTATAAACCGGCATCTGCAGTTCCTTGTTTCTGCCTTTAACTGACTCCTGCCTCGCCGAACCAAGGGGGGGTGGGGGAGGGATTAAAACACAAAACATCTCCCACATTGGCCTTCAGAAACACAGCTGCTTCAAAATGCAAACACTTTTTTTATAAAAAACGAAAGAATTATAGCGACAGTCCCGCTCCCTCCACCCGATGGAGCAACATTTGGAGAAAGCCTTTAGTTGGAGGCTGCCTCTGTATTGAGTTACTCCAACATTTTGTCTGGCTGCAATATTCAACTCACTCACACACCACCTCTCACTGTCCCCTTCTCTCATACTCCCACCCCTACACTCTCCCCTTCTCCCTCACTCTCTTTCCCTCTACTACTCCCCCCTCTCTCTCCCCTTCCCCTCAACCCCCTCTCTCCCCCCCCCCTCACTCTCTCCTTTCCCTCTTCACATCTGTCACCCCTCTCCTTCCCTTCCCCCTCTCCATCCCCCCCCTCTCTCCTCTTCCCCTCCCTCTCTCCCCTCTTCCCCTCACCCCCCTCTCCCCCTCAACCTGTCCCGTGTGTGTATGTGTGTGTGTATGTATGTATGTGTGAGTATGTATGTGTGTGAGTATCTGTGTGTGTGTGTGTGTATCTGTGAGTGTGTGTGTATCTGTGTGTGTGTGAGTGTGGGTGTATCTGTGTGTGTGAGTGTGTGAGTGTGGGTGTATCTGTGTGTGTGAGTGTGTGTGTGTGAGTGTGAGTGTATCTGTGTGTGTGAGTGTGTGAGTGTGGGTGTATCTGTGTGTGTGAGTGTGTGTGTGTGTGTGGGTGAGTGTGTGTATGTGTTGCTGCTACATGAACAGTCGCGCTGATACTGCGGTCTGCCGGGCGGCCGGGCGAGCGAGTGAGTGAGACGCACCGAGTGTCGCTGCTGTCTTGCGGTGGGGAATCCGTGGTCGTCCTGCTCCAGCAGCCGCCCGTCGGCCGAGCTCCCCGGGGAAGGCAGCCAGAGGCTGGGCGTGGGGCTGGGGCTGGGTGGGAGCCCCGAGTCGGGACTGTCCAGCACCCTCTCTCCCAGCCGCTTGGTCTCCACTAGCGGACCGGTCACCTCCTGCAGGTTTAAGCTGCCAACCATCGCCGCTCCAACTCTCACCCCCTCTCTCTCTCTCACTCACACACACACACACGGGGGGAGCGTGTGTCCAGGAACAGCTCCCGTGCAAAACAAATGCACCGAGCTTCAAAACAATAAAATCAAAAAGAAATCCAGCAACGAGACCGTGTGTCAAACTGCGAGCTCTCAGTGCAAACGACACATTCCAGCCAAGCCCGCACTCAAGGAGCTCATTGTTCATGAGAAGCGCTTGGTTTTTAGTAACAGTGGCGGGAGGGGGGGGGGGACCCGCCTGCTTTCACCGCCCGCATGTGCTATTGGCCGGCCCGGGGGCTGCCAGTGGTGGGCGGGGAACAGGGAGGCTGGGTTAGAGATCTACATCAACCCCAGTAAAGCCCAGAGAGCGGGCTCACTGCTCTCTGTGCCAGCAAGTAGCACCCCTGCGCCCTCTCCTCTTCAATACTAGACTCAGAATCCTTTAGGAAGGAGATGAGGAGGAATCTTAGTCAGAGTGGTGAATCTGTGGAATTCACTGCCACTGTGGAGGCAACGTCAAGCGATATTTTTAAGGCAGGGATAAATAGATTCTTGATTAGTACAGGTGTGAGGGGTAATGGGGAGAAGGCAGGAGAACAGGGTTAGGAGGGAGAGATAGATCAGTCATGATTGATAACTGTGGGATTCTCTGCCTCAGAGGGCGGTGGAGGCTGGTTCTCTGGATGCTTTAAAGAGAGAGCTAGATAGGGCTAGATAGGAAAATAGTGGAGTCAGGGGATATGGGGAGAAGGCAGGAACGGGGTACTGATTGGGGATGGTCAGCCATGATCACATTGAATGGCGGTGCTGGCTCGAAGGGCCGAATGGCCTACTCCTGCACCTATTGTCTAATTGAATGGCGGAGTAGACTTGATGGGCCGAATTGCCTATTTCTGCTCCTGTCACTTATGAAGTTGGGCGGTAGAGTTGCTCCCTTACAGCAAATGCAGCTCTGGGGACCAGGGTTCAATCCCGACTAGGGGTGCTGTCTGTACGGAGTTTTTCTCCGTAACTTGCATGGGTTAAGTTTACCTCTAAACTAAACTAAACTTGTGACCTTATGACCTCCCGGGCCCTGACTCCGACATTCATCAGCCTGTTTTAGTTAGTTTTATGAGGAACTGCAGATGCTGGTTTATACTGAAGTTGAACCTGCTGAGTTAGACCAGCATTTTGTGTCTATCTTCTCTTATTGTCAAATATATGTTTATTCCAAATACAAACTTTGGGGTGGCACAGTGGACAGCGGTAGAGTTGCTGCCTCACAGCGCCAGAGACCCGGGTTCCATCCTTCCTGCAGTTGCTGTCTGTGTGGAGTTTGCACGTTCTCCCTGTGACCGCGTGGGTTTCCTCTGGGTGCTCCGGTTTCCTCCCGCATCCCAAAGATGTGTGGGGTTGTAGGTTAATTGGCCCCCTGTATGCCCCTAGTGTGTAGGAAGTGGGTGGGAAAGTGGGTTAACGTAAAAATGGTGTGAAAGGGTGATCGTCGGTAAGTGCAGACTCGATGGGCCGAAGGGCCTGTTTCCACTCTGTATCTCTAAACTAAACTTTGGGACGGCACAGTGGCGAAGCGATAGAGTTGCTGCCTCACAGCGCTAGAGACCTGGGTTAAATCCTGACTACGGGTGCTGTCTGCACGCAGTTTGTACGTTCTCCCTGTGACCGCGTGGGTTTTCTCCGGGTGCTCCGGTTTCCTCCCACACTCCAAACACATGCAGGTTAATTGGCTTCGGTAAGAATTGTAAATTGTCCCTGGTGTGCGGGATAGTGCTAGTGTACGGGGTGATCGCTGATCGGCACAGGCTCAGTGGGCCGAAGGGCCTGTTTCCATGCTGTATCTCTAAACTAAACTAAAAAATAATCCAAAATTTATTCTGAATAAAAAATGCACAGGAAACCAAAACTGTGCAAAAACTCTGTACACATTCCCTATACATCCAACAGAGTTTAATTAGTAGTGTTCCACCTATCTTTGAACAGACACCCTTGCCGCTCATGTGGCCCGGTGGGGTGATGTCCCTTCCCTTGTTTGAGGGCTGTCCCCACTGGATTCTGCCCTTCAATGTCCAGCAGCGGAACGACCCTAGACTATAAAAAAAGGTTTGGTCTATTTAAAAAAACCCACAGAGAAGTGGGTGTGTGTGTGGAGACAGGGGGAGGATATTTATCAACTGGGCTGGGTGTGGGTGGGACCTGTATAATTGCCAAGGGAAGGGAAGGGAAGGGGGGGGGGGGGGGGGGGGGGGGGGGTGAGAGGGTGAGAGAGATGGGTTGCAGATGTGTGTGTGTGTGAGAGAGATCTGCATTTCCATCAGTTGGTGGAGAGGAGATTAGAAGTGAATGGTGAGCCGCTGGATGGGATGGGCTTGGAATCTGGGCACATCACTTCGTTTATTATGCCCTGCACGTTCCGAGAAAGAATACACTAGACTGGAAAAAGCAAAAGTGAACGTCTTCTATTTATAGAACCTAGACGCTATCTCCCTTTAGAGTCCAGGACAGCACAGGAACAGGCCCTTCGGCCCACTGTGTCTGTACCGAACATGATGCCGAGACCAACTATTATCGGTACGGTGGCGCAGAGGTAAAGCTGCTGCCTCACAGTGACCCGGGTTCGATCCTGACTACGGGTGCTGTCTGTACGGAGTTTGCACGTTCTCCCCGTGACCGATCGCGTGGGTTTTCCCCAGGCGCTCCGGTTTCCTCCCACACTCCAATGATGTGCAGGTTTGTAGGCTAGTTGGCTACGGTAAAATTGTAAACTGTCCCTAGTGTGTGGGATAGTGCTAGTGTTCAAGGTGATCGCCGGTCAGCATGGACTCGGAGGGCCGAAGGGCCTGTTTCCACGTCTAATGTCTAAAATCTAAAGAACCCAACCTTACTGCATTCTCAGGATCAAGAATCAGTGATTGATGACAATCAGCGAACCTGTGGGCAAACGTTGCCAAGAATGGTGACCATTAGTTTCTGTGGCTCTCATTACCCCCCCACCCCCCCCAATACTGACACCAGTTGGCTACTCACAGAAACATAGACAATACGTGCCCTTGAGCCAACACCGCCATTCAATGTGATCATGGCTGATCATCCAGAATCAGTACCCCGTTCCTGCTTTCTCCCCATATCCCCTGATGCCGTTAACCCTAAGAAATAAGAGCCACTCCTTCCATCAGTAGTAGTGTTGAAGCATTTAAACAAATACAGCACAACGCTCCATTTACATAGACCACCATATTTAGTGAAACCTCCACATGGTTTATGTTGGGTTTCTTTTCGTAGAGACAGTGCGGAAACAGGCCCTTCGGCCCGCACAGACCAGCGATCCACGCACATTAACACTACCCTGCACACACTGGAGACAGTTTACATTTATACCAAGCCAATTAACCCACAAACCTGCAGGTCTTTGGAGGAAACCGAAGATGTTGGTGAAAACCCACGCGGGTCACAGGGAGAACGTACAAACTCCATACAGACAGCGTCCATCATCAGGATCGAAGTTCGGGTCTGTGAGGCAGCAACTCTAACGCTGTGCCACCGTGCTGCCCCTGAACCTGCTGGGTTGAGGAGACCTCCCACAGATCCTGCTCCAACATATCCCCCCTGGCCAGTTCCCAAGCACAGACCTGTTGACGAACTCAATAAATAATCATCGGTGGTTTTTAACTGTGAGGTTCTGTGCTCCTAGCTGCTCCGTGACGGCAAACACAAGATTAAGATGTGTGCAGTATCTGATTCAAAGACTTCAAATGTTTTTTCAAACTCATCTGGTTTAGTTTAGAGATACAGCGGTACTAGAGGTCCAGACTCCTCTACACTTGCGATGGTGCCTTACACAGTCTTTAGCCTTTACACTTGGTCAAATCAATAGATATTTTTAAGGTGGAGATTGACGGATTCTTGATTAGTACGCATGTCAAGAAGGGAAGAGACAAAAGTGCATCAGATGTCACTTTATCAGAGTATTTCTGGCTGAGTCTGTAGAACAAAGGGTCCGTTTTCAGTTTGGTTTAGTTGAGAGAAACAGCATGGAGACAGGCCCTTCAGCCCACCGAGTCCACACCGACCATCGATCACCCGTTCACACTGGTTCCATGTTATCACTTTCTCACCAACACCCCACACACTTGCAGAAGCTGATTATTCTCAAAACCTGTACGTCCTTGGAGTGAGGGAGGAAACCGGAGCAGGGAGAACGTACAAACTCCACACAGACAGCACCCGTAGTCAGGATCAAACCGGGGTCTCTGGTGCTGTGAGGCAGTGGCTCTACCCGTTCTTAACCTTATTCAGCAAAATTGGGTAATTAATAGAACAGGAACAGGCCCTTCAGCCCACAATGTCTGTGCCCAACATGATGCCAAGACCAACTCTTATCTGCCAGCACATGATCCACATCCCTCCATTCCCAGCATATCCATGTGCCTATCCAAAAATCTCTTAAACGCCACTATCGTATCTGCCTCCACCACCCCCCCCGGCAGCATGTTCCAGGCACCCACCACCATCTGTGTAAAAACTGTATTCTGCACATCTCCTTAGTCCCTTTCACCTCAAAGCTACTCTAGCATTTGATATTTCCACCCTGGGGAAAAAGGTTCTGACTGTCGACCCTATCTATGCCTCTCATAATTTATATATATTTCTATCAGGTATGTGTTAATGTGTCCCATTTGTTAACAATTGCTTTCTGTAATAAATTGTAACTACAATTTTAAGTAATATTATAATCGAAATGCAAAATACTGCAGTAGCTGGTATTCTCAAATAAAAAGAGAGAGTCATTAACGTACTCTGTAGGTCAGGCAGCATCTTGAGGAGAGAGAGAAGGGTAGACATTCAGAACCTTTTTCCCCCGAGGATGGAAGGAGCTGGTTGAGGCAGGTACTGTGACAACAGTTCTAAGAGATTTGGGTAACTACATGGACAGGATAAGTTTAGAGGGATATCGGCCACACACGGGCAGGCGGGACTAGTATAGATGGAGCATTTTGGTCGGCATAGACAAGTTGGGCCGAAGGGCCTGTTTCAACGCTGTATGACTATGATTTGAATTGTTTTCTCTGGAATGCCATGTTGAAGAGTGACCTGAGAGAAGTTCTAATATTATGAGAGACATTAATAGGCTAAACAGTCAGAACCTTGCTCAAAGATGGAAATATCAAGAACCAGGGGACATAGGTTTAAGGTGAGCGGGGAAACATTTAATGGGAATCTGAAGGTCATTTTTTCATTCAGAGGGTGGTGGGTTTATAGAATGAGTTGCCAGAGGAGGTGGTTGGTGCAGAATGGCTACACAAGGAACTGCAAATGCTGCTTTACAAAATGTGCTGGAGTTACTCAGCGGGCCAGGCAGCATCTCTGGAGAGAAAGATTGGGTGATGTTGCTGGGCCGGGACCCTTCTTCGGACTGAGAACGGAGTCGGATGAAGTGTCCCCACCCGAAACGCCACCCATTCTTTTTCTTCAGAGATGCTGCCTGACCCACTGAGTTACTCCAGCACTTTGTGTCTAACACTGGAGAAGATGGATAGGTGATGTTTGGGTCGGGAACCCCTCTTCAGACTGAGGCAGGTGGATAAAAGACATTTGGACAGGTACATGGATAGGAAAGGTTCAGGGGGTTTTGGCCAGAGGCGGGCGGGCAGGTGGGAGTAGCGTAAGTCAGCCTGGGCAAGGGACATCTTGGTCAGCATGGGCAAGTTGGGTTGAGGGTCCATGATCACGAATGCCACTTGCATGAAGTGAGCCCTCTAAGTGTCCAGCACTCCCACGGCACTGCTCTGCCATGTTAGTCCAGGATTTAATACAGGGATGGGGAACCTTTTCAATGTTGCAATGCCTCATTAAGATAGCTGTAATCTAATAAGGCCGCACCCAAGAAACTTCAATTAGATATGCTTCAAAATGTACATTGTTTTGTAAAAATCTAACTACTATGTACTAACTTCAAGAAAATGAAAAAAATGTGTTAATTAACCTTTGAATTACTTTGTTGTGACTGCTTTTTGTGGGAAAGCATTTGAATATTTGGTTGCAACATGGAGGTACGCAGTTTCAGCGGATCTTCTAGATGGGTGTCTGTCATTTGTGACCTTAAGGGCGTCTTGATTTGGGTTAGGTAGGAGAATGTAGATTGGCAGCAATAAGTGGTTGAAAAGCAAGAAAGCGTTTTCAGGGCTTGTCAAAGTTAATGTACAAGGTAGACAAAAGTGCTGGTGAAACTCAGCGGGTGCAGCAGCATCTATGGAGCGAAGGAAATAGGCAACGTTCGGGACGAAACGTTGCCTATTTCCTTCGCTCCATAGATGCTGCTGCACCCGCTGAGTTTCACCAGCACTTTTGTCTACCTTCGATTTTCCAGCATCTGCAGTTTCTTCTTGAAGTTAACGTACATTCTAGAGTCGCATTAGAACTAAATCATGGGCATAACAGGTGTTAAAATAGCCCTCATGACTTATTAATTTTTTAATTGTGGCTGTCAGTCGGGGAGGATTATTTTGTTCAATGTTCTTTTACTCTTTGGTATTTTAAATACGTTTATTTTAAGATTAAAATTAAAATAATAAAAGACGAACAAAAACATATTAATAAAAAGAAAAGGATTTGTTCTACAAAATTTGGATTCATTCAAAAGGCCGCACTTCATGGCCTAGGAGGCCGCATGCGGCCTTAAACATAGAAACATAGAAAATAGGTGCAGGAGTAGGCCATTCGGCCCTTCGAGCCTGCACCGCCATTCAATATGATCATGGCTGATCATCCAAATCAATATCCCATACCTGCCTTCTCTCCATACTCCCTGATCCCTTTAGCCACAAGGACCACATCTAACTCCCTCTTAAATCTAGCCAATGAACTGGCCTTAACTACCTTCTGTGGCAGAGATTCACCACTCTGTGTAAAAAATTATTTTCTCATCTCGGTCCTAAAAGACTTCCCTCGTATCCTTAAACTGTGACCCCTTGTTCTGGACTTCCCCAACATCGGGAATAATCTTCCTGCATCTAGCCTGTCCAACTCCTTAAGAATTTTGTAAGTTTCTATAAGATCCCCCCTCAATCTTCTAAATTCTAGCATGTACAAGCCGAATGGTAGGCCGCAGGTTCCCCACCCCTGGTTTAATGCATCATGTGGTGTGCATGGCCTTTGCTGCAACAGTGTAATGAGATAGGTGTTTAATCAGGCAATACTCCAGAAACATTAAAGTCAGTCTAGGCAAGAGACTTAAGAATTCAGCTCAGGAATGCAACAAACATTCTCGAGTTTCACCTTAAGCTGAGACAGTGCTTGTTCACAAAAGGCCGTGATAAGCAGCAAACCCCAATCGTTTTATAATGACCGTACCAGCGTTCGAAGAGGTACTTGTTGTGGGAGCTTCCTATTTTGATTTACAGTTTAATTGCTCACAAGTAGCTCTGCCGAGAAACATTTGAAACAGATAGCTGCTAGCTGCAAACCCCAACCCAAACCCCAATTAGTTTATAGTTTCAAGTCACGGTAGTTTAGAAAGCGGCACGATGGCGCAGCGGCAGAGTTGCCGCCTCACAGTGCCGGTGACCCGGGTTCGATCCTGACTACGGAGTTTGTACCTTCTCCCCGTGACCTGTGTGGGTTTTCTCCGGGTGCTCCGGTTTCCTCCCACACTCCAAAGACGTACAGGTTTGTAGGTTAATTGACTTGGTATAAATGTTAAATTGTCCCTAGTGTGTGTAGGGCAGTGTTAATATGCGGGGGATCACAGGTCAGCATGGACTCGGTGGGTCGAAGGGCCTGTTTCCCTGCTGTATCTCTAAATAACAAGTAGCTCTGCAGAGAAACATTTTAAACAGATAGCTGCTTGCTGCAACCCCAACCCAATTAGTTTAGTTTAGATGAGATATACAGCGTAGAAACAGGCCCTTTGGCCCACCAAGTCCGTGCTGACCAGCGATCCCTGCACTCTAGCACGATCCTTCACACTCGAGGGACAAATTAAATTTTTTACCGAAGCCAAGTAACATACAAATCAAGTTCAAGGTTCAAGTCTATTTGTCATATGCACCAATAAAGGTACAGTGAAATGAGTTACCATGAGTTATAATGGTCACCCGTGGTCGGGCCATGAACCCTTCGTAGTCGCCGCTACGGGCGGCCCGATGTACAAGCCCTCTCATTGGGATGATCGAAAATCCAACTTCGGGATGGATTGGAACGCTTGGGGTTCCAGAATCGGCCACTTTCTTACCGGAGACCGCGGCTTCAGGATGTTATAGGCCGCAGGCCGGCGGTCGGAGACAAACCTGCACGTCTTTGGAGCGTGGGAGGAAACCGGAGCACCCGGAGAAAACCCACGCGGGTCACGGAGAGAGTGTACAGACTCTATATAGACAGCACCCGTGGTCAGGATCGAACCTGGGTCTCTGGCGCTGTGAGGCAGCAACTCTACCGCTGCGCCACCGTGCTGATTACTTTCCCAGCTTCCGGCTTCAATGAAATGCTGGGCACCAACAAGCCTGGTCCTCCATCTGGCACAACAAGAAGCTAATTGGCCTCATCAGGGAAGCCATACGATTAGTGTGGCACTGGTCTGACAGGTCAGAACACATTATCCTGCATGAACCCAGGTCAGACGTTGGTTATGAGCCAAGTCCACCAGCTCCACTTGAACTTTCTGTCTCCCCTTCCTCTGCTCCATAGTCTTCACACCAGACTATTTCTACTGCTCCTGAATGACAAACACATCTCTTATGCAACGTCCACTACAGGCCCCCAAATAGTCTACGGGAATTAGAAGAGTAACTATGCTGGGAGCGTACAGGCAGCTGCAAGATTAATAGGGTTGTTATAGTAAAGGATCTTAACTTTCCCAATATAGACGGGGACTGTCACAGTGCCAAGGGTTTAGACAGAGTGAAATTTCACCAAGGTGTTCAGTAAAGTGATTTGTCAGGCAACATGCAGAGGGTCCTACAAGGGAGAGGGCAGAGCTTGACCTACTCATTGGGAAGAATTGGGGGCATCATGGTGGCGCAGTGGTGGAGTTGCTGCCTTACTTTGGCAGAGACCCAAGTTCGATCCTGACTACGGGTGCTGCCTGCACGGAGTCTGCACGTTCTCCCCCCTGTCTGTGTGGGTTTTCTCCGGGATCTCCAGTTTCCTCCCACACTCGAAAGACGTACAGGTTTGTAGATTATTTGGCGTGATATAATTGTAAATTGTCCCTAGTGTGTGAAGGATAGTGTTAGTGTGCGGGGATCGCTGGTTGGCGCGAACTCTGTGGGCCGTAGGGCCTGTTTCCGCGCTGTATCTCTAAACTGGTGCGAGGCAAATGAGGTATGTTTTTCCCGTTCAGTTGACACCAAGGCTGAAGTTCACCAAGTTCACCATCATCACTGCCCCAGAGGTAGCTGCAGTTTTCAACCGAGGACCTGGGGCACCTTCAGAGAAATTGTAGTAGAGTCGTGCAGCGTGCAAACAGGCCCAACTCGGCCATGCCAACCAAGATGTCCCATCCACACTAGTCCCACTTGCCCGCCTTTGGCCCATATCCCTCTAAACCACTCCTATCCATGTACCTGTCGAAATGTCTTTCAAATGCCGCTATATGTACCTGCCTCAATTACCTCATCTGGCAGCTCGTTCCAGATACCCACCACCATACGAGTGAAAAAGTTGCCCCTCGGCTTCCCATTAACTCTTTTCCCTCGCAACATAAACCTATGTCCTCTGCTTGTTGATTCTCCTACTCTGGGCAAACGACTGTGCATTCACCCTATCTATTCCACTCAGCAACACGACACCACAGCAAGTGATCGCCAAGAAATATGACTCTTTGCTTATGTTTGATGGTGTGTCTACTGGTGCTGTATTCACTCGATGAGTAAGTGGGCAGCTCCAGTGATGGCAGCACAGTTTGTTTGTAAACAGGCCACAGCGTGGAACTAGGCCCTGCGGCCCACACTGACCAACATGTCCCATCTACACTAATCCCATCTGCCTGCGTTTGGCTATTCCTCAAAAACTGTCCTATCCATGCACCTGTCTTAAGGGTTGTGATAGTCCCTGCCTCCACCACCTCTCCGGCAGCTCGTTCCATACACTCACCGCCCTTTGTGTAAAAAAGTTGCCCCTCAGGCTCCTCTCAACTTAAACCTGCATCCTCTGGTTCTTGATTTCCCTTCTCTGGGTAAAAGACTGTGCATTCACCCTATCTATTCCTCTCATGAACTTGTACCCCTCTATAAGATCACCCCTCGGCCTCCTGCGCTCCACGGAATAGAGTCCTAGCCTGCCCAACCTCTCCCTATAACTCAGGCCCTCGGGCCCTGTCTAATCCTAGTAAATCCCACCTGCAACTTTTCCAGCTTAACAACATCTTTCCTATTCTTGTGTCCACAAAGTGGAGGCAGGTAAATTATCTGTTTGGATTATGGATTATGAATTATGGATGAGTGAGGTAACTTTGATTCCATTCACAGGCAGGGTGGATGCTGAGGTAAGAGAATTAGAGGAAAGTATTGGTGCTCCCGATATGGCCTCCTGGACATCGGCGAGACCAAGCACAGACTTGACAACTGTTTCGCCAAACACGTGCGCTCCATCCGCCAGAGCTACCAGGGTCTGCCGGTGGCTAACCCATTTTAACTCTCCTTCCCATTCCCACACTGAGCTTTCTGTCCTGGGCCTCCTCCATTGCCAGAGTGAGGCCACACGCAAATGTTGTTATGGTACTTGGGGAAACTGGAGAAACAGCACCACATACTCCGCTTGTGCAGCTTACAACCCGATGGTATGTACAGTGAGTGTGTAGGAAGGAACTGCAGATGCTGGTTTACACCAAAGATAGACACAAAATGCTGGAGTAACTCGGCGGGTCAGGCAGCATCTCTGGAGGAGAGGAATAGGTGACGTTTCGCGTCGAGACCTTTGTTCAGAGGAGAGGGAAACGAGGGGTATCAAATCAAAGCCAGCGACGATAATCTTAGGGCTAACGGAACCAAGGGATATGGGGAGATGGCAGGAACGGGGCACTGATTTTGGATGATCAGCCATAATCATATTGAATGGCGGTGCTGGCTGGAAGGACTGAATGGCCTCCTCCTGCACCTATTTTCTATGTTTCCACGTTTTCTATGTCACCTATCCGTGTTCTCAAGAGATGCTGCCTGACCCGCTGAGTGACTCCAGCACCTTGTGTCGTTATTAGAGTACTGTGACCACAGAGTAACAGAAGAGGATGAAGGATTGCCTGGCACTGGAGCACGGCTGTTCAATAATGTAACACATCTCATCACGGCAAAGTCTGCACACAGTAGCGGAGGTACAGTTTGGTTTTCTCTGACGACAATGAGTGTTCCCTCTAAGGTAACCCTCCTGCCTCCTCCCCACTGCATTTGTTGACAGCACTGCCCAGGTAAGACCTTCCTGCCTTAACTCAGCTGGTGGCTGAGATACCCTCATCAGACTAGGTCTTTAAGGCAGGCTTGATAGAGTGCAAGTGGAGAGGATGTTTAGTTTAATTTAGAGACACAGTGTGGAAACAGGCCCTTCTGCCCATCGAGTCTGTACCGACCAGCAACCACCCGTTCACTAGTCCTATCCTACACACTAGGAACAATTTACGGAAGCCAATTAACCTACATGCCTGAAGATAGACACAAAATGTCTTGGATGGCTTCCAACCCAACAGTATGAACATTCAGAGTGTCGGAAGGACCAGCAGATGCTGGTTTACACTGAAGATAAACACAAGATGCTGGTGTAACTCAGCGGGTCGGGCAGCATCTCTGGAGTAAATAAACAGGTGACGTCTCGACCAGACCCTGGAGAGGTTACTCCAGCATAGTGTATCTATGTTCAGTCCAGCATCTACAGTTCCTTCCTATACATTTAACCTACATCACGCCACGTCTTTGGGGTGTGGGAGGAAACCAGGGCACCCGGAGAAAACCCACGCAGGTCACGGGGCGAATGAACAAACTCCGTACAAACAACGCCCGTAGTCAGGATCGAACCCGGGTCTCTGCTCTGGCCTTACAGCACCCCTGTGTCATTGTGCCGCCCGCCACTAACAGTATGTTTCCACCAGTGGGAGAGTCTAGGACCAGAGGGCACAGCCTCGGAATTCATAGGATGTACCTACACAATGGAGATGAGGATGAATCCCTTTAGTCAGAGGGTGGTGAATCTGTGGAATTCATTGCCACAGAAGACTGTGGAGGCCAAGTTATTGTGTGTTTTCGATTGATAGATTCTTACTTAATACGGGTGTCAGGGGTTATGGGGAGAAGGCAGGAGAATGGGGTTGAGAGGGAAAGATAGATCAGCCATGATCGAAAGGTGGAATAGACATGATGGGCCGAATGGTCGATTTCTGCTCCTATGTCTTATAATCAAATAGGTCATAAGGGATAGGAGTAGCATCAGGTTATTCACCCCATCTAGTCTACACCGCCTTTCAATCATGGCTGATCTATCTCTCCCTCCTAACCCCATTCTCCTGCCTTCTCCCCATAACCGCTGACACCCGTACTAATCAAGAATCTATCTATCTCTGTCTTAAAACTATCCACTGACGGCCTCCACAGCCTTCTGTGGCAAAGAATTCCCCAGATTCACCACCCTCTAACTAAAGAAATTTATCCTCATCTCCTTCCTAAAAGAACGTCCTTTAATTCTGAGGCTGTGACCTCTGGTCCTAGACTCTCCCACTAGTGGAAAGAGTCACGGGTTGACTGCAATCAGTGGTCCGACCACAGCCAACTTCAATGCAGTGAGAATCAATGCTTATCGCAGCAGAGAGATCCCAGTGGCAGAGTCTCCTCCAGATTAAACAAGGCAGTGAAGGCAAGGAGTCTCTGGTGCCCTTCACTGAGCTGAATTGAAGAGTGGGGGGAAAACAAGACAGGCCTCTTTGCCTTGCGCTCCGAAAACTACTAATACGCTTATTACATCCATGTTATTCCAGCTTTAAATTTAGACTGTATCTCATTGTTGAGCCTTAATCCAGACATTGCTGTTAACTGTCGAGTAAATATAACTCGAGTGAATACTGCCTGCTGCGGCCAAACTTACTGGGGGAGTTCTTTGCTCACTTTTCAGCCATTTGTGGGGCTATGCAGAAGACGCATCATTTCTCTCCCTTGAATTTCCAACTGGTTGTTTGGTTTAGATAGGTTAGTTATGGACAGACACAAAATGCTGGAGTAACTCAGCGGGACAGGCAGCATCTCTGGAGAGAAGGAATGGGTGACGTTTCCGGTCAGACTGAAGGGTCACGCTCACAGCCTCAGGATTAAAGGACGTTCTTTTCGGAAGGAGATGAGAAGAAATTTATTTATTCAGAGGGTGGTGAATCTGTGGAATTCTTTGCCACCGAAGGGTGTGGAGGCCGTCAGTGGATATTTTTAAGGCAGAGATAGATAGATTCTTGATTAGTACAGGTGTCAGGGGTGATGGGGAGAAGGCAGGAGAATGGGGTTAGGAGGGAGAGATAGATCAGCCATGATTTTACTTCGGAGTCACGTGAGTGATTCCGTGAAGAACCCGTTCAGCACGCATGCGCGGCATTACGTCCAGCAGAGCAACAGCGGCACAGCGGGAGTCAGGCGCTCCCGCTATGGAGGTGAAAGAACGGACAGTCAGGTAAGCTGACGTCGGGTTTTTCTTTCACAGGGAGCCTTCTGCTGTCCGGCAGAGAAGAAAGGCTCTACAACAAATCTGTCCCCCGCTCGACTCCACGGAGGAGCGTTCCATCTGGGGGGGGGGGGGCAGC
Organism: Amblyraja radiata; assembly: GCF_010909765.2. Taxonomy (NCBI): domain Eukaryota; kingdom Metazoa; phylum Chordata; class Chondrichthyes; order Rajiformes; family Rajidae; genus Amblyraja; species Amblyraja radiata. The sequence goes on along the minus strand of NC_045983.1, from coordinate 4,548,292 downwards.
AACAGAACAGACCTGTCCCCCGCTCGACTCCACGGAGGAGCGTTCCATCTGGGGGGGGCAGCATCAAGGCGGTAGGATCGCTTACCCGGCGCTCCGCTATCCCGACACCGTGCCGAGCCCAGCCCCGCTAGCGCCTAAGCAGCAGGCTGGAAGTACCGCCACGGAGGCGTCCGGCCGGTGGCTCCGACTTATCGGACGGGACGTCTTTCCACCCCCACGGGGGGAAAGACAGCCGCCTGAACAGACCTGCCCCCGCTCGACTCCACGGAGGAGCGTTCCATCTCGCGGGGGCAGCAACAAGGCGGTAGGACCGCTTACCGGGCGGTCCGCTATACCCCGACACCGCGCCGAGCCCAGCCCGCTAGCGCCTGAGCAGCGGGCTGGATGTAAAGCCAAGGAAGAGGCGTCCGGCCGGTGGCTCCGACTTATCGGACGGAGACGTCTCTCCACCCAGGCGGGGGAGAGACAGCCGCATGAGCCGCATGGAGCGGCTCTTGGAGCAGGAGCTCCAGCGAGGTGCACCCCAGGAGGGGCGCTCTCGCAGAGGGGGGTCAGGCACTCCCTCCACAGTGCCTTGTGCACTGTCCATTGCTTCCTCTTTTCCAGAGGATAGCTTTGGTGACCAGGACTGGGCTGGTCAAGAACAGGGGCAATGGCTGAAGATCTCGGGAGTATGCAAGGGGTGCAGGAACAGGAAGAGCTGCTAGGTGTGGTGGACAGCTACGTGGAAACCCCACGTGCAGGAGGCCGTTAAAAGCCTGACGTCAGCCATCACATCGTTTTTTCCTCGTTCCATGGACAAATACGGAGATGACCACAACCTTCGTAAACAAGTCATAAGACCTGCCATAAAATCCTACATTGCGGGGTTGTGCATACCCCAGCCACTGAGCCAGACCCACTGCTCTTTGGCAAAAACCTCACAAAGCATATGAAGGACATGCAAGAGGTTTTACAAAACTTTCGACTCATGAGGGCAGGGCCGGGACGAGTATCCAAAAACAGTAATTCCAACGCGGGAGCACCCCATCGCGTCCATCAGTCAACGTCTACCATATTGTGTGTTTTATGTGGGGGGTGGTGTGGGGGGGTGAGGGGGAAACCGCTTTGGTCGCCTCCTCCACGGAGAGGCGAGTTTTTCCAGGTCGCCTCCCCCGTGGCCTAACATCAAGGATCGACGCGGCCTTTCCCGGAGACGCGCCCGGGGCTTCAGCGGCGGGCGCAGCGTGGACTCTCGGCGTTGAGCGGGTGAGCCCTCGCTGGGGCTCGCTGGAGGGGAGCGCTCCGTTTCGCTGACCCGGGGCAGCCGGCAGCCTGAAGTCGCAGCCTGAAGCCGCGGTCTGCAGAGCTCCAGCTGGTGCGGCGTCTACAGCCCGGGATCTCACGTTGGGGACCCGGGGGAAGAAGAAGCCATCACTGCCGGCCCGCGGCCGACTTCTACCGCGGGTCCGGCATGGACTTACCATCACCCCTGGAGGGGAGCTTCGACCGCCGGCCCTGCGGTCTGCGGTGCTTCTGGCTGCGGCGGGGACTTTAAATCTTGACCGCCGGCCTGCGGCCTACAACAACTTAAAGCCGCGGTCTCCGGTGAGGAAGAGCCGATCCTGGACTGACTCTGGACTCTGGTCCTGTCCACGGGGGGGAAATGGAGGAGGACTGGCCAAATTTTGTGCCTTCCACCACAGTGATGAATGCTGTGGTGGATGTTTGTGTTACAGTTTTATTGTGGTTGTGTGTTCTTTATTATTGTATCGCTGCAGACAACCCAAATTTCCACCAGCCTGGCTGTGTGGCAATAAATTATATCTAATCTAATCTAATCTAATCGGACTGATGAAAGCTCGGGGTCCGCATTCTATCACCGAAAGTCTTCTTTAGACCAGGGCCCAGAGCGGACCCCATGGAAAATGTGCCACCCCCCAACGTCACCGCCACGTCAGACGACGTGCAACACTCGAAGAATACCCATAACCATGGAGGTAGGTGGGCCTGGTTCCTACCAGTATATAGAGTAATACTAACACATGGGAGTCTATCACGAGTGATCAGTATATACTCAATGGCATTAGTGAATACAAATACAATTCATACTAGAAAAATTGCCACCAGGTCAACATTCACCCCGAGGGTATTTTTCCCCTCTCCGTTAAAGAAACAAGAGGGACAAGCTGAACTGGTGAGAATAATTACAAAGGGTATCATGGGAAAACCTGAACCCTTGCAATTCGTATCAAATATATTCACTAAACCCAAAAAAGATGGTGGATGTCGCATCATCATTGACTTAACTTCACTAAATATGTTTGTTAAGTATATACATTTCAAAATGGAACCGGTTGTTACTGCCAAACAACTAAGTTCCAAAGGATACTTCATGGCAAGCATTCATCTTAAAGATGTTTACTATTTAGTACCATTCACAAGGATCATCGCAGATACCTGAAATTTACCTGGATGGGGCAGCTATAGCAGTTTAAAGCGTTACCCAATGGGTTCACATCAGGCCAAGAGTGTCACCAAGACACTAAAACCAGCTCTGGCAATATTCAGAAGACAAAAACATATTGTCATGGCATATCTTGATGATATCCTAAATGGTAGGCAAGACCATGAATTTGACTATGTTAGCTGTTCAACTACCAAACAGTTATTCAAAACCCTGGGGTTGTCTTACATCCAGATAAATCTAAGTTGAAGCCATCCACTATCATGGACTACTTGGGCTTCACAATTAATTCAGTCTACGTGACTGTAACATTGCCAAGAGACAACATAGTTGAATTGGCACAATCATGCAACAATTTAATGGTCAACAAACTACCAACTACTCGACAAGTAACAGAGTAATTGGGAAAATGGTAGCAGCATTTCCGGCTACATAATTTGGACCTTTGTACCAAAAACGACATACAGGTCATTATGATCGTTTCATGAAGTTACCCACTGAAGTAATATCAGAACTACAGTGGTGGGCAAAAAACGTTTGACATAGTTTCAGCCTATTATCATCACTAACCCTACGTCAGTTATCCAAACAGATGCCAGTGCTCAAGGCTGGGGAGCAACTAACTCTATATCCAGCACAAGTAGTAGATGGACTAACCCAGAATCATCGTTACCACTTACACTGGGCATTAATTATCTAGAGATGTTGGGTGACTTTTATGGTTTAAAAGCATATGCATAAATATGCATCACTTGCATGTACGGTTATAAATAGATAATGCTACGGTGGTGGCCTACATTAACCATATGGGCGGCATAAAATCGGTATCATGCGACAAGTTGGTCAACACAATTTGGCAATGGTGTGTCCAAAGACATATTTGGCTATCAGTAACTTACCTGCCAGTTAAGCTAAATACAGTGGCAGACACCAGGTCACGTAAATTTAATGACATCGAATGGATGTTAAAACCCAAATTTTTTAAATCAATTATCACAAAAGTTATCAAGCAATATGGCACGCCAGATATCGATTTATTTGCATCGAGGCTAAATCACCAGGTGCCTATGTATGTCGCTTGGGAACCAGACCCTGAGGCAGCAGCGGTAGATGCGTTCGCGCTGGATTGGGGAAATTCTTCTTCTATGCATTTCCTCCCTTCTGCCTCATCAGTCGGGGACTACGCACAATACAAATGGACTCTGCTTCAGGTATTTTGATAGTACCCGACTGGCCTACGCAGCCATGGTTCCCAATACTCCATGACATGGTTGTTGAAACTCCGATGGTATTCCCCAGTGACCCAGAGTTGTTAACACCCAGTGTCGGGCACAAGCCACCCGTGCCATGAAAAAATCAAACTCCTGGGTTGCAGATTCTGCACAAACCACTTCTGGGACTGGGATTATCAGAACAAACCGTCGACACCATGTCAGCATCCCTCCGAACATCCACTAAAAAACAGCACTTGTCCAGCATCAATAAATGGGAGAAGTACTGCTTGGATACAGGGACCACCTACTCAACCGCTACAGTTACCAACGTACTGGAATTCCTGGCGAACCTTCACCACGATGAAGGACTCCGCTACAGAGCCATCAACACAGCTAGAAGTGCCCTGCCTGTCTGTTTAAAACCAGCTCCAGGACAACAGGCCACGGGGTCCCACCAGCTGGTGGTCAAACTAATGAAGGGTATTTACAACTCTAACCCCCTAGACCAAGGTACACCCATATATGGGATGTCAGTGTGGTCCTGACATACCTCAGGGCATGGCCACCAGCCAGATCCCTCAACCTGGAACCATCTATGCTCAAAACACTCATGTTGATGGCACTTGTAGCTGCACAGAGGGTCCAGTCACTACACCTATTGCGACTGGACACCATGCTCACAGCTCCAGACCAGATCTCTGTCGTTATCCGGGGAATGATCAAACAGAGCAGACCAGGAACACCTAATCCAGTCGTGGAATTCCGGGCTTACCCGCCAGAAACACGGTTATGTGCCATGACCCTATTATCCTACATAGACACAACCAAAATATTCGAGGGAGATGAAAAGCCTTGTGGGTCAGTCATAAAAAACCTTATGGACGGGTGACGAGCCATTTCGAGATGGCTCAAGCATGTGCTAAAAGCTGCTGGGATAAAAAATAACATGTACAAATTTCATTCCACCAGGGCAGCATCCACGTCGACGGCTAAAAGAATGGACGTGCCTATAAACCACATCCTGATTCCACACCGCTGCTTTGAAGTATGCCGCGCATGCGTGCTGAACGGGATCTTCACGTAATCCCTCATCGTAACTCCTCATAAAATACAGATCAAACTTCAAACTGGTAAGTTCTCGTTTAATCTTACTATTAAATGGCGGAGTAGACTCGATGAGCCGAATGGCCGAATTCTACTACTATCAATTAAAGGAGATGTCTGAGGCAAAGCTTTTTCTCCCCCTGCAGAGGGCTAGTGCCTGCAGTTCCTTCCTACACATTAGTTAAGATAGGGCAGGTTGAGAGGGATATGGGCCAAACGCAGGTAGATGGGACTAGTGTAGATGGGACATGTTGGTCAGTGTGGGCGGGTTTTGGCTGACGGGCCTGTTTCCACACTGTGTGACTCTTAGAGATACAGTGCAGAAACAGTTCCTTTGGCCCACAAGTCCGCATTGACTAGCGATCCCAATAGCACTATCCTACACACTAGGGACAATTTACAATTTACAGAAGCCAATTAACCTGCAAACCTGCACGTCTTTGGAGTGTGGGAGGAAACCGGAGCACCCAGAGAAAACCCACGCGGTCACAGGGAGAACATACAAACTCAGTACAGATAGCACCCAAGGTCAGGATGGAACCCGGGTCTCTGGTGCTGTAAGGCAGCAACTCTACCGCTGCACCACCGTGCTGCCTGGTGCAGCAAACAATCAACATGTGCTGGAGTAACTCAGCGGGTCAGGCAGCAGCTCTGGAGGACAAGGATAGGTGACATCTTGGGCCGGGACCCATCTTCAGACTCCACAAATTCCTTTGTGTAACTGGGGACCTCTTCTGCACGCACCCAAGTTAGAAGTTGAACCCTTTGCTAAATTTGATTGGAATTGGGGAAGATTTATTCAACATTTTCACACGACATATATTGTCCCCTCTCCAACCGTTATAAAAATTATTTTACCTTTATACAGTGGAACGGACTTGACGACAAACAGGGACTTAAATTGTTGAAATTCTTTGCAGCTCAGATTCTGTTTTGCTTTTTTTCCCCTTTAGTTTAAGGGGGTTTTGTTTTTTCTCTATTCTTTTTTTCTCTCTTTTTCTCTTTTTGTTTTTTTTATACATAAGTTTTCTTTTAAACATGTAACTATATTTACATAGAAACCGGGAGGTCTATATTCAATGTGTATTTTGACACTGGTTATACCTGTTATTAATGTAATCCTGATCCCTATGTATCAGTATCATTGTTATGTTTATCATTGTTCTTTTTGTTTTGTTGTTTTGTTTTTGAAAAAAAAGCTAATAAAAAGATTTTGAAAGAAAGAAGATGAAAAAGCAAAAACTGCAAATGTGAAATAAATGCAGAAAGCTGAAATATAGAAGAGATGAAATGAAAAGGTGGCGTAGCGGGAGAGAATCATGATCCATAGTCACACAGCGTGGAGACCCTTCCTCAGACTGGTTGGGGATAAGGGTAACGAGAGATATATTTGATGATGTAGAGAGATAAAGAACAATGAATGGAAGATATGCAAAAACAGGCCATTGTTAGCTGTTTGTTGGGTGAAAGCCAGACTTGGGTGGGGAAGGGATAGAGAGAGGGGGAATGCCAGGGCTATCTGAAGTTAGAGAAATCAATATTCGCTTGGGTGTCTGAAGAAGGGTCTCGACCCGAAATGTCACCCATTCCTTCTCTCCAGAAATGCTGCCTGTCCCGCTGAGTTACTCCAGCATTTTATGTCGACGTTCGGTTTAAACCAGCATCTGCAGTTCCTTCTTAAAAAAACATTTCACTTGAGTGGTGTTGTCTGCAGCACCAAAACATCCCAGCAGGGCGGAGAAAGTACCTCCAAGCCTTCTAAAGCACGTTGCAGTTGAATATCCGTGCTCAGCCCATCTCTCAACACTCCAATTATCCTTCTGAAAACTAGATACCCGCCCAGTGTTGAAATGTGTCTTGGGCTGGCGGCTTTATTTGACTGGAAATTCACCCAAATCAATCAAAACCAGTCTGTGTCATTGTCTGGATGTTCACTGTGGTTGAACTGTGAAAACATTTCACGGAACATAGACAATAATATGTGATATTGAAAGCACATCATAAAGCAGCTAAAAAAATGAGATACATCCTTTCTTTTGTAACGTGCCTTCAATAGACAATATAGGTGCAGGAGTAGGCCATTCGGCCCTTCGAGCCAGCACCGCCATTCAATATGATCATGGCTGATCATCCCCAATCAGTACCCCGTTCCTGCCTTCCCCCCATATCCCCTGACTCCGCTATTTTTAAGAGCCCAATCTAGCTCTCTCTTTTGAAAACATCCAGAGAACCTGCCTCCACCGCCCTCTGAGGCAGAGAATTCCACAGACCGTAGCGGGTCCGTAGGAGTTCGTGGATGTCTCGTAGCGGCGCGTACGAGTAAAAAGTAACACATTTTTTCATCGCGAGTATTTTTTTACTCGTGGACATTTTTCACAGTGTTGAAAAAACGTCACGAGTTTACCGGATTTCCCGAGTACCTACTGTTACTCTTACGAGCCGCTACGAGACATACACAAACTCCTACGGACCCGCTACGGACATTCTCCGAGTTTGAATCAGGGGAAAACTCGGGAGAATTCTTGATTTACCTTGTACAGTGGGACAGGCCCTTTAGGGTTGTGCTAAAATTGACTGCAAAAGAATGTTCAAGTGATTATCTAAACTGCACTTTCATAATTCAAAGTGGTCCTAGTCACATTGATCGATAATTGCCTCAAAGCCCAAAACATCAACAAGCCTTTAGACTGTGTGACTTTAGAGATACAGCATGGAATCAGGACCTTCGTCCCACCGAGTCCGCGCCGACCAGCGACAACACGTACACTAGCACGATCTTACACATTAGGGGCAATTTACAGAAGCCAATCAACCTACAAACCTGCACGTTTTTGGAGTGTGGGAGGAAACCGGAGCGCCCGGAGAAAACCCACGCAGTCACTGAGAGAACGTACAAAACTCTGTACAGACAGCACCCATAGTCAGGATCGAATCTGGGTCTCTGGCGCTGTGAGGCAGCAACTCTACCGCTGCGCCACCGTGCCGTCCTGAAATCAAATGAAGCTGGAGAGGTCTACACATACTAAACGCTCTCGCACAACTGATATTTGCACTCATTTTTTTTAAAAGCATTCACTTAATTAAAGTGAATGAGGAACACTATTCTCTCAATAACCAATAAGGGGATTTCAAGGAGAGGATGAAGGATTTTATATCGAAGAACATTTGTGGCAGTGGGAATGTTATCAGCAATTGGTTCTGAAGGCAGAATTCAAGAGGGCTCCAGTCACACTGGTTGCAGCAATGAGCTGTTTAATTACATCAATTTACATTCTATATTTGTTAGTCACTCAAGAGTTAAAAACTGGTCGTGGTCAGCTAATTAATGCAATCGTAGATGTCACACTGAGACAGGCAACACTGACATATATGATTAGATGTGTCTGTAGGTGGACACAAATGCTGGAGAAACTCAGCGGGTGAGGCAGCATCTATCGAGCGAAGGAATAGGTGACGTTTCGTCCAGCATTTTGAGTCCAGCTGAGTTCCTCCAGCATTTTTGTCTACCTTCGATTTTTCCAGCATCTGCAGTTCCTTCTTAAACAGATGTGTGTCTATAAGTCAGTATGATCAGCTTTACTGCTTCCTTATTAATGGTTCATTTACCAGAGTAACACAGCTGGCTCCGTACAACATCACACACTTTACTTCACCTTTGAGATACAGTGTGGAAATGAGGCGTTCAGCCCACCAAGTCCGTGCCGACCTGCGATCTCCCCCATACACGACCCTACACGCATTAGGGACAATTCTTATACAACCTACCAAAGCCAATTAACCTACAAACCTGGACGTCTCTGGAGTGCGGAAGGAAACCGGAGCACCCGGAGAAAACCCATGCAGTCACAGGGAGAACGTAAAACATGCAGGTACAGCGGGCAATGAAGAAAGCGAATGGCATGTTGGCCTTTATAACAAGAGGAATCGAATATAGGAGCAAAGAGGTCCTTCTGCAGTTGTGTACAGCCCTAGTGAGACCACACCTGGAGTATTGTGTGCAGTTTTGGTTCCCTAATTTGAGGAAGGACATTCTTGCTATTGAGGGAGTGCAGCGTAGGTTTACAAGGTTAATTCCCGGGATGGTGGGACTGTCATATGCTGAGAGAATGGAGCAGCTGGGCTTGTACACTCTGGAGTTTAGAAGGATGAGAGGGCATCTCATTGAAACATATAAGATTGTTAAGGGCTTGGACACGCTAGAGGCAGGAAACATGTTCCCGATGTTGGGGGAGTCCAGAACCAGGGGCCACAGTTTAAGAATAAGGAGTAAGCCATTTAGAACGGAGACGTGGAAACACTTTTTCTCAGAGAGTGGTGAGTGTGGAGTTCTCTGGATGCTTTCAAGAGAGAGCTAGATAGGGCTCTTAAAAATAGTGGAGTCTGGGGATATGGGGAGAAGGCAGGAATGGGGTACTGATTTGGGATGATCAGCCATGATCACATTGAATGGCGGAGCTGGCTCGAAGGTTCGAATGGCCTACTCCTGCACCTATTGTCTATTGTCTAAAACACCGTACAGACAGCACCCGTAGTCAGGATCGAACCCGGGTCTCTGGCGCTGTGAGGCAGCAACTCTACCGCTGCGACTCAGCCGCCCCCAGTTCAAGAAGTTTCCAGCGTCTGCCTGACTTTATTTTGGGGCATTTAAAGGGTATTAAGAATTCTTTAACGCTCTCCAAATATGATCAGAAGAGTTCAAAGTTATCTCCTTACTTTGCAGATTTTTCACACCGAGTGAATGAAGATGTGGCCTCAGTGAGGGGAAACATCGCGACAGTCTGCACTACACCTGCAGCAGTTCATGCACTCAAAGTCTTAACAAGGTCCTCAAGGATTCTGGAGCAGCTCAAATCAAATCAACTCCAAAGTTCAAACATGTTAAATGCAAAACCATTTTCACTGAAGAAAAGTCAATTGTGTCATTGACTGTACAGATGAACAAATTGGTGATTAACTCAGTGATTTTGGGTGGCACTTTCATTTTGAATGCAAGGTTAGAATCAAACTCTGCTGTAGTTTAGTTTAGTTTTAGGCACGGTGGCGCAGCGGTAGTGTTGCTGCCTCACAGCGCCGGAGACCCACCGGGTTCGATCCTGACCTCAGGTGCCGTCTGTGCGGAGTTTCTCCGGGTGATCCGGTTTCCTCCCACTCTCCAAAGGAGTGCAGGTTTGCAGGCTAATTATCCTCTGTAAAGATTGTAAATTTCCCCCAGCGTGCTGGGTGGTGCTAATGCTAGTGCACGGGGTGATCGATGGTCGGCGTGGAGTGGGCGGACCGAAGGGCCTGTTTCCACACTGTATCTCTAAAGTCTGAAGTCTGACATGAAAGTGTTTCTTCACAATTTCCATCCAGTGACTGCTATCACCACAACAGCATCTTTTCCATTCCAACAGCACGCTTCTATGTGAAGTTGTAAAGAGTGGTGAGCACTGTAGTTACTGTGTCAGGTAACTGCTGGGTGATTACTCCACTGTGAAGAGGCATTCCTCTATATTGATGTTTGGAATACCTCCTGCCTGGAACTCCTGTACAAGGGTGGCAGCGTGTCTGACTTCTCAGGAACACACAACCATTTTTATTTTGGTGCACCACGCCGGTAGAACAGAATAAGACCTTATGTGAAACTGCGCTAACTGCGGCTTTATTTACGGTGAAATCTTGAGCCTTCTTTGTAAGGTCAGAGCTTAGAAGAGCTCGTGGCTGCTCAGCCTCCAAAGCAGACCAGCAGAACATAAATTAGTCATTGCTGGAGGTGCTCAGCACTGGCAACGTTCACCACAGTATCACGGGTCAATTCATGTCTTCAGGAAGGTGGGTGGGAGGTAGGGGGGTGAGGAGAGGGGGGGTGAGGAGAGGGGTGGGGGGTGAGGAGAGGGAGGGTGAGGAGAGGGAGGGTGAGGAGAGGGGGGGTGAGGAGAGGGGAGGGGGTGAGAGGGGTGGGGGGAGGAGAGGGAGGGTGAGGAGAGGGAGGGTGAGGAGAGGGAGGGGGGTGAGGAGAGGGGTGGGGGGTGAGGAGAGGGAGGGTGAGGAGAGGGAGGGTGAGGAGAGGGGTGGGGGGTGAGGAGAGGGAGGGTGAGGAGAGGGAGGGTGAGGAGAGGGAGGGGGGTGAGGAGAGGGAGGGTGAGTAGAGTGAGGGGGTTGAGGAGAGGGAGGGGGGGTGAGGAGAGGGGTGGGGGGAGGAGAGGGAGGGTGAGGAGAGGGAGGGGGGTGAGGAGAGGGAGGGGGGGTGAGGAGAGGGGTGGGGGGAGGAGAGGGAGGGTGAGGAGAGGGAGGGTGAGGAGAGGGGTGGTGAGGAGAGGGGTGGGGGGTGAGGAGAGGGAGGGTGAGGAGAGGGAGGGTGAGGAGAGGGAGGGTGAGGAGAGGGAGGGTGAGGAGAGGGGGGGTGAGGAGAGGGAGGGTGAGGAGAGGGGGGTGAGGAGAGGGAGGGGGGGTGAGGAGAGGGAGGGGGGGTGAGGAGAGGGGGGATGAGGAGAGAGGGGGGGTGAGGAGAGGGGGGGGGGGGTGAGGAGAGGGGTGGGGGGGGGAGAGGGGGGGGTGAGTAGAGGGGGGGGTGAGGAGAGGGAGGGGGTGAGGAGAGGGGGGGGAGGGTGAGGAGGAGGGGGGGTGAGTAGAGGGGGGGTGAGGAAAGGGAGGGGGTGAGGAGAGGGGGGGAGTGTGAGGAGAGGGGGTGAGGAGAGGGAGGGGGAGGTGGTGAGGAGAGGGGGGGGTGAGGAGAGGGGAGGAGGTGAGGAAAGGGGTGGGGGGGAGGAGAGGTGGGGGTGAGGAGAGGGGGGGGAGTGTGAGGAGAGGGGGGGGAGTGTGAGGAGAGGGGAGGGGGTGAGGATGATCGGAGGGATGGAGTGCAGACCACTGCCAGGGGTAGTCTGGGCTGAGCCGCTCTTGTGCTGCGCTCACAGTCTCTTTTTAATGAGTTTCTCCAGCTTGCGGATGCGGGACGATTCCTGTTCCGGGGATGGAGCGGAGAGCGCGGCAGTCAGGGTGTTGTCAGCGCCAGATGGAGGGGTCGGTAGCCTCTGACGGAAGAGCTCCAGCATGCTGCTCTGCTCGCTGCGTTTCAGACCCTGCAATGCAGAAAGCACAGGTCGCCATCAGTGTGACCGCGGCCCACCATTTACAGTGACGCTCCACTTAAACCCACACCCACCTCAAATTTAGATGAAGGGATTCAAAGTAACATTAGCAAATTTGCAGATGACACAAAGCTGGGTGGCAGTGTGAACTGTGAGGACGATGCTATGAGGATGCAGGGTGACTTGGACAGGTTGGGGGATTGGGCAGATGCATGGCAGATGCAGTTTAATGTGGATAAATGTGAGGTTATCCACTTTGGTAGCAAAAACAGGAAGGCAGATTATTATCTAAATGGCGTCAAGTTGGGAAAAGGGGAAGTACAACGGGATCTGGGGGTCCTTGTTCATCAGTCAATGAAAGTAAGCATGCAGGTACAGCAGGCAGTGAAGAAAGTGAATGGCATGTGGGCCTTTATAACAAGAGTATAGGAGCAAAGAGGCCTTTCTGCAGTTGTATAGGGCCCTCGTGAGACCACACCTGGAGTATCGTGTGCTGTTTTGGTCCCCTAATTTGAGGAAGATAATTCTTGAGGGAGTGCAGCATAGGTATACAAGGTTAATTCCAGGGATGGTGGGACTGTCATATGCTGAGAGAATGAAGCAGCTGGGCTTGTACACTCTGGAGTTTGGAAGGATGAGAGGTTATCTTATTGAAACATATAAAATTATTAAGGGTTTGGACATGCTAGAGGCAGGAAACATGTTCCCAATGTTGGGGGAGTCCAGAACCAGGGGCCACAGTTTAAGAATAAGGGGTAAGCCATTTAGAACGGAGACAGGGAAACACTTTTTCTCACAGAGAGTTGTGAGTCTGTGGAATTCTCTGCCTCAGAGGGCGGTGGAGGCCGGTTCTCTGGATACTTTCAAGAGAGAGCTAGATAGGGTTCTTAAAGATAGCGGAGTCAGGGGATATGGGGAGAAGGCAGGAACGAGGTACTGATTGTGGATGATCAGCCATGATCACATTGAATGGTGGTGCTGGCTCAAAGGGCCGAATGGCCTACTCCTGCACCTACTGTATAAACCCACATCGCCACCTCAAACCCACAGAGCCAGAGACCCGGGTTTGATCCTGACCTCGGGTGCTGTCTGTGCGGAGTTTGCACGTTCTCCCCGTGACTGGCTGGGTTTCCTCCGGGTGCTCTGGTTTCCTCCCACATTCCAAAGACGTGCGGATTTGTAGGCTAATCGGCCCTCTGCAAAATGCCCCTAATGCATAGGGAATGGATGGGAAAGTGGGATAACATAGAACTAGTGTGGATGGGAGATCGATGGTCAGTGTGGACTCGGTGGGCCGAAGGGCCTGTTTCCATGCTGTATCTCGAAACTAAACTGAAGTAAACTAACTGGTACCTGAATTGGGTTGTAGCCTGGCTACAAGAGAAGTCTTCACTTCATGGTACATGATGGGGAGCTACATAAAATGCACGTCTTTGAGATGTGGGAGGAAATCGGAGCACCCAGAGGAAACCCACGCGGTCACAGGGAGAACATGCAAACTCCATGCAGACAGCACCCGAGGTCAGGATCGAACCCGGGTCTCTGGCGCTGTGAGGCAGCAGCTCTACCCGCTGCGGCACAGAAGGTACATGTTCTGTAATGAAAACCACGGACAGTAGACCTCACCTTCATATCCAGAACCTTCTGGAATGTGTCTGTGCTGCAGTCTGCTAGAAGTTTGATGTAATTATCCACAAACACCACTGATGCGTCATGTGGGGCCATTACCACCTGAAAAATAAAGAAAGATGAAAATAATTCAAATGTGAATCGGTAGAATTTGGCCAGGCATTTTAACCTGTTAAATTACCAAAAGATGGGAGATAAATAAAGACTATGTTATATATCAAAACATTTTTCATACAATTTCAAAATCATATCATTAATATCAGCCAATTTATTCTCTAATGGCAATAACGTCACAGTGGCGCGGACCCAAGTTCAATCCTAAACCTTTGTGCGTTCTTCCTGTGACCATGTGGGTTTCCTCCAGATGCTCAGGTTTCAACCCACAACCCAAAGACGTGGGGATTTGTAGGTTTATTGGCCCTCTGCAAATTGTGCCTAGTGTGATGAGAAAGTGGGATAACATGAAAGTAGTGTGAATGGGTGATCGATGGTCGGCGTGGACTCTGTGGGCCGAAGGGCCTGTTTCGTACTGTATGCCTAATCTAAAAGTAATAAACAATGTTTGGCCTCATCAGTTTTATCTCTTCCTCAGGGGTGGATGTTTCTATGGCTCTACATTGTGTTGTGAAGACCAACATCATTGAATCTGATGTTTGTACTGCCTTAACGTGGTATATTGCAACATAAAGAAGGAACAAATGCAATCCTTGCCATTTTTAATGTCGGAGACTCATCCGAGAAAATACACAAAAATGCTGGAGAAATTCAGCGGGTGCAGCAGCATCTATGGAGCGAAGGAGATAGGCAACTTTTCGGGCCAAAACCTTTCTTCAGACCGAGAAGACCCTGAGGAACAATGTCTTGATCTGAAGGTACACAAAATTGCTGGGGAAACTCAGCGGGTGCAGCAGCATCTATGGAGCGAAGGAAATAGGCGACGTTTCGGGCCGAAACCCTTCTTCAGACGCAGAATGTCTTGATCTGTGTGGGTGATGACAGAACAATATCCATATACCAATATATCATGAAGATGCAAGGAGGCAAAGAATATTTACGAAGATGTTGCCAGGACTCGAGGGCCTGAGCTAGAGGAGAGGGTTGGGCAGTCTGGGACTTTATTCCTTGGAGTGCCGGAGGCTGAGGGGTGATCTTATAGAGGTGTATTAAATCATAACGGAAACAGATAGGGTGAAGGCACAGAATCTTTTACCCAGAGGAAGGGAATCAAGAACCAGAGGGCATAGGTTTAAGGTGAGTGGGAAAAGATTTAAAAAGTATGTGAGGGACAACCTTTTCATTCAGAGGGTGGTGGGTGTATGGAACGAGCTGCCGGAGGTGGTAGTTGAGGCAGGGACTATAACAACAATTAATAGACATCTGGACAGGGACGTGGATAGGAAAGGTTTTGATATGGGCCTAACGTGGGTGGGTAGGTGGGACAAGAGTTGATGGGGCATCTTGGTCGGCAAGGGCGAGTTGGGCCAAAGGGCCTGCTTCCGTGCTGCATGACTCTATGACTAAGTTGGGAGCAATATTACATAATGTGTTAAGGGATTTAATGGATCCACCATAGACACAAAATGCTGGAGTAACTCAGTGGGACAGGCAGCATCTCTGGAGAGAAGGAATGGGTGACGTTTTGGGTCGAGACCCTTCTATGGTATATGGTCTATGGCAGTGGTTCTCAAATGGGGGTACGCGTACCCCTGGGGGTACGTGAAGGCACTCTAGGGGGTACATGAGATTTTAAAATATAGGCCTACATATATGTAGGCCTATATTTTTGCGCTGGTTAGGGGGTACTTGGCTGAAAAAATATTTCACAGGGGGTACATCACTGAAATAAGGTTGAGAACCACTGGTCTATGGTATATAGACATACTGAACTCTTATCTCAATAGGTAATAGACAATAGACAATAGGTGCAGGAGTAGGCCATTCGGCCCTTCGAGCTAGCATCGCCATTCAATGTGATCATGGCTGATCATCCCCAATCAGTACCCTGTTCCTGCCTTTTCCCCATATCCCCTGACTCCACTATCTTTAAGAGCCCTATCCAGCTGTCTCTTGAAAGCATCCAGAGAACCTGCCTCCACCGCCCTCTGAGGCAGAGAATTCCACAGAATTCTCCTGTTCTGTATTATGTTTACATATTCTGTTGAGCTACAGCAAGCGAGAATTTCATTGTCCTATCTGGGACACATGACAATAAAACTCTTGACTTAATGGTTCCGCCATTCAGGGCAATAGTAAGGCAGATGGTGACACTTAGAGCAGCAGGTACAGGGAAAGACTTCCTCGCATGCGACCAGCATTAACAAGGCAAAGAGTCAAACAGTGTGCGTTTGGTTCATTCTCACAGGAATCTGGGTGAAATTAGGGATTTAATGGAGTGCAGCACCAGCCAATGTAGGATGGCCAACAATAGCACTTATTTCCCAGCTCCACACTAAAGGAATCCCTTGATCTCTTCAAAGTGAAACGCTTCATTTGAAGGCGTCAATGCAGATCACAAAAACCAACAAGAAATGCATTTATTGCGCTTTGAAAGCCAGCACAAGTATAGGCGTTCGCTGAAGGGTAAGATTTTGTTTTAAATGAGGAGATGGAAGAGAGAATATGGTTGAGATAGTTTGCCTGTTAGGCAAAGCTGTTTATTGCCACCGTTTATCAGAGCTGTGGGGCAGTTCTAATAGGCTATAAACTCCTGGGGTCAATTAGTGAGCCTATTACAGCTCAAGTTATGGGAACAGGAGTGGAATTGACCGAATAGTGAAAGGCCCGTTGTGGAGAGGGTGTTTCCACTAAGTGGGATAGTCTAGGACCAGAGGCCACAGCCTCAGAATAATAGGCCGTACCCTTCGGAAGGAGATGAGGAGGAATTTCTTTTGTCAGAGGGTGGTGAATCTGTGGAATTCATTGCCACAGAAGGCAGAGGAGGCCGTCAATGGATATTATTAAGGCAGAGATGAATAGATTTTTGATTTGTACAGGTGTTAGGGGTTATGGGGAGAAGGCAGGAGAATGGGGTTAGGAAGGAGAGGTAGATCAGCCATGAATGATGGCAGAGTAGACTTGATGGGCAGAATGGCTGAATTCCACTGCTATCACTTATGAACTTATAAAGATGGATACAGCCGCTTCAACATGTTATGCCATTCAATTACGAATGAATGAACAGAATGGTTGATTCAATTGTGCCGTGCAATCCTAAATTTTATTCGCGAACAAATCCAGAAGAATATCCTGTTAAATTGCTGACTTTGTTTTCTTTACACTTAACAACAAAATTCAAACACTCTATCCAAAGGGTCAATGGAGAACCTTAAAACTGTTTGACACAAAGTGCTGGAGTAAATCAGCACTCTAAAGGAAGACAAAAATGCTGGAGAAAATCAGCGGGTGCAGCAGCATCTATGGAGTGAAGGAAATAGGTAACGTTTCGGGCCGAAATCCTTCTTCAGACTTTAGAAGGGTTTCGGCCCGAAACGTTGCCTATTTCCTTCGCTCCATAGATGCTGCATAGTGATAGGAGTGGAATTCAGCCATTCAGCTCATCAAGTCTACTCCGCCATCAATCATGGCTGATCTACCTCTCCTTCCTAATCCCATTTTTCTGCCTTCTCCGCATAACCCCTGACACCTGTACAAATCAAAAATCTATTAATCTCTGCCTTAAAAATATCCATTGACGGCCTCCACTGCCTTCTGTGGCAATGAATTCCACTGATTCACCACCCTCTGACAAAATAAATTCCTCCTCATCTCCTTCCGAAGGGTACGGCCTTTTATTCTGAGGCTGTGGCCTCTGGTCCTAGACTATCCCACTTAGTGGAAACACCCCCTCCACAACGGGCCTTTCACTATTTGGTAAATTCCACTCCTGTTCCCATAACTTGAGCTGTAATAGGCTCACTAATTGACCCCAGGAGTTTATAGCCTATTAGAACTGCCCCACAGCTCTGATAAATGATGGCAATAAACAGCTTTGCCTAACAGGCAAACTATCTCAACCATATTCTCTCTTCCATCTCCTCATTTAAAACAAAATCTTACCCTTCAGTGAACGCTTATACTTGTGCTGGCTTTCAAAGCGCAATAAAGTCTGAAGAAGGGTTTCGGCCCGAAACGTTGCCTTTTCCCTTCGCTCCATAGATGCTGCTTCACCCGATGAGCTTCTCCAGCATCTTTGTCTACTTTTAATCCAATCTGCCACTTTCCCCTGGATCGCATGGACTTTTACGTCAATCAATTTATCATAAAGGACTTTGTCAATTGATCTTGCTAAAATGTGTTTATTATATTGAATGTTTTAGCCACTTAGAAAAATACAGCACAGAACAGGCCATTTGGCCCACAATGTCTGTGCTGAACAAGGTAGCAAGATAACCTAATCTAACCTGCCTGCACATGATCCATATACCTCCATTCCTTGCATATCTAAAGATCTATCTGTAGAAACATAGAAAATAGGTGCAATGGTAGGCCATCCGCCCGCTTCGAGCCAGCACTATCATTCAATATGATCATGGCTGATCATCTAAAATCAGTATCCCATTCATCATAAGCCTTGATTCCATTACCCCTAAGAGATATATATCTAACTCTATCTTGAATACATCCAGTGATTGGCCTCCACTGCCTTCTGTGGCAGAGAATTCACAGATTCACAACTCTCTGGGTGAAACAAAGTTTTTCCTCACCTCAGTCCTAAATGGCCTATCCCTTATTTTTAAACTGTGACCTCTGGTTCTGGACGCCCCCAACATTGTGAAAAAATTTCCTGCATCTAGCCTGTCCAATCCCATAAGAATTTTATATGTTTCCATAAGATCGCCTGTCAACCTTCTAAATTTCAGTGAATATAAGCCCTGTCGATGCATTCTTTCATCATACGTTAGTCCCACCATCCCGGGAATTAACCTGGTGAACCTACGCTGCACTCCCTCAATAGCAAGAATATCCTTCCTCATATTAAGAGACCAAAACTGCACACAATACTCTAGGTGCGGTCTCACCTAGGCCCTGTACAACTGGAGTAGGACCTCCTTGCTCCTAAACTCAAATCCTCTCGCTATGAAGGCCAACATGCCGTTTGTCTCTTGTCAGCCTCCTAAACACCAATGGTGTTTCTGCCCCACCACAAACCCTGGTGGCGTGTTCCAGCCATCGACCAACCCGTGTAAAAAACTTGCCCTGTACATCTCCTTAAAACTTTCCCCACCTCTAAAACAAATTAACTTAAACAAGTCAAAGAGATCTTTGGATTGTCAAAGTGGCACACAGTGACGCTGCGGGTAGAGTTGCCAAACACCTGGATTAGATCCTGACCTCGGTTGCTGTCTATGTGGCGTTTGCACGTTCTTCCTGTGGCCCCGTGGATTTTCTCTGTGTGCCTGTTATCCTCTCACATCCCAAAGATATGGGTAGGGGACAGGTTAGACGGGTTTGTAGGCTAGTTGGCCCTTTGTAAAGTTGCCCCTAAAGTGTAGGGTGTGGCTGAGAAACTGGGATAACATGGAACTAGTGTGATTAAGAAGGAACTGCAGATGCTGCAAAATCGAAGGTAGACAAAAGTGCTGGAGAAACTCAGCGGGTGCAGCAGCATCTATGGAGCGAAGGAAATAGGCAACGATTCGGGACGAAACGTTGCCTATTTCCTTCGCTCCATAGATGCTGCCGCACCCGCTGAGTTTCTCCAGCACTTTTGTCTACCCAAGAACTAGTGTGAACTAGTTCTCGATAATCGATGGTCGGCAGACCAAAGGGCCTGATTCAATGCTGTGTCTTTTTTTAATGTTTTTTAGTTTTTAAGAGTTACAGCGCGGAAACAGGCTATTCGGCCCACTGAGTCTGCCCGACCAACGGTCCCTGTACACTAACACTATCCTACACCCTAGGGACAATTTACGATTTTTTACCAAAACCAATTAACGTACAAACCTGTACGTCTTTGGAGTGTGGGAGGAAACCGGAGCACCCGGGGAAAACCCACACTGTCACAGGAAGAACGTACAAACTCCGTACAGACAGCACCCGTAGTCAGGATGGAACCCGGGTCTCTGGCGCTGTGAGGCAGCAACTCTGCCCTTAATGATTCAATGAAATCCATGCTTACTATTCTTGATTTAGCTCCTTAAATTCTTGTTTATGTTAACTCTCAGAATTCTTCCCAGCAGTTTACCCGTTCCTAATGCTCAGCTGTTCGGCTTGTAGTTACCTCTCTAAGGCTGGAACCTTATTAAAGCAATCTTCCAGAACCCTGCACCATGCCTGTAGCTGAAGAAGATTAGCAAATGATAGTGAGTGCCTCTGCTATTTCCTCTCTTGCTCTTTTTAGGAATCTGGAATCCATTTCATCCCAGACTCTTAAAAGTTGTTCCTATTAGCAATAAAATCTGAAGTATCCAGCAAGGGTTAAAAAACAGAGGTAAGGGAAAATAACATGCCGCTGCAACCAATGATAAATGGGAAACATGCTACTCTCTAGCAGCTGATTTCTTTGTTAGGACGGACACAAAATGCTGGAGTAACTCAGCAGGACAGGCAGCATCTCTGGAGAGAAGGAATGCGTGATGTTTCGGGTCGAGACGCTTCTTCAGACTGATGTCAGGGAAGAGGGAGGTGCACAGATAAGGAAGTGTATGGTGTGAAAACAGGACAAAGGGAATGGAGATCAAGGAAAATGTAGAATTGTTTACGGTTAGTTGGGAAAAGGTAACAACAAAATGGAGTCGGAGACAGTAAGACTGGTCGGAGAACTGGGAAGGGGGAGGGGATGGAGCGAGAGAGAAAACAAACAGATTGAAGTCTTTATGGGGATGATCAGTTCCAAAAGGGGGAATACACAACTCCAATTCACATTGCTTCCTTTTTGGTAATCTGTCTCACTGATATCATATCCCTTTGGGATATTATATCTCGACCCCCTGTGGAATATTTCACCTGACTGTGTAATGATAGCACTGCTTTCAAAATGTTAGCATTATGTTTCACATATTGAACAGGGTTTCTTTTATGAAAAAATGTAAAGATAATTTAAACCTTATGGTTAGCTCAACATAAAAGCTTCACACAAGGCGTACGCAGGTCTGTTTAGATTAGTTTTAGAGATGCAGCACGGAAACAGGCCCTTCGGCCCACCGAGTCTGAGCCGACCAGCGATCACCCTACACTAGCACTATCCTACGCACACCAGGGACAATGTACAGTTTTTACTGAAGCTAATTAACCCACAAACCTGTACGTCTTTGGAGTGTGGGAATAAACCGGAGCACCTGGAGAAAACCCACGCAGGTCACGGGGAGAACGTGCAAACTCCGTACCGACAGCACCCATAGTCAGAATCAAACTCGGGTCCCTGGTGATGCAGGGCAGCAAATTGTAAATTGTCCCTAGTGTGTGTGTGTGTAGGATAGTGCTGCTTGCTGCCTCACAGCGCCAGAGACCTGGGTTCAATCTTAACTATGGGTGCTGTCTGTACAGAGTTTAAACATTCCCCCTGACCACTTGGGTTATCTCCGGGTGCTCCGGTTTCCTCCCACACTCCAAATATGTGCGGGTTTGTAGATTAATTGGCTTTGGTAAAAATTGTAAATTGTCTGTAGTGCGTAGGCTGGCGCTGGTGTATGAGGTGATCGCAGGTCGGCGTGGACTCGGTGGGCTGAAGGGCCTGCTTGCGCGCTACATCTGTAAACCAAACATGCCCCCAAAATCTATTAGTGAGGCACCCGGGGTCAGGATGGAACTGAGGTCTCTGGTGCTGGGAGCCGCCCATTTTTCATGCAGATTGATTCCAGTCAGTTAAACTTGTGTTATTTTCCACTTTACTGATATACAATCCACAGAGAGTTCGGCAGCAGATGGCAAGTTGATTTGCCAGAGTGGGGATGGAGGCTCCCGGAAGAAGAGGGACTGATTATGTTCACACTGAGCACTAAAACCTGACAACTTTATTGGAGCACCAATGCTACCGTACACTTAGAAAAGGCCCGACCGACCGACCGACCGACCGACCGACCGGCTAAATTTAGAAAGTAACACTTAGCTTGTGAACCCGGGGAAGGTAACTAGCGCAGCCCTGCAAGATCCATATGAAAGTGATTTCTCCACAATGTACGAGCTAGGATTTTGTACCCCTTGCCGATTCTGGGGTTGTGGTAAACTTTTATCAAACAGCACTTGGCAGGAGAATTAGCAGCAGCTGGAGCTTGCTGCGTGTTCCTTTAGAATTTCAAACTGGAGGTGGAGGCAGTTTTAGAAAGAAACCTTGAACAGCTAAATGCCGTTTACTCCCAAGAGCTTAACTTCAGCATTTTTGAAATTCTAAGAATTTGCATTTATTTTTCCTTCTGATTTTACTGCACATTCGGTGCCTCTCCTGTCTTGGTCTCTCACAAGCCATCATTCTTTGGTCAGAGGGTGCAAAATTTCCCTTCCCCCCTAACCCCCCCCTCCCCCTCCACCCCCAGAGCAGACTTGCAAATCAGGTGCTGGACGATGTCCAAGGTAATCCCAGGGAGAGATGCCGCCGGCTTTTCTCTCCACGTGTGGTGGTCCACATGTTCCCCCACCACCTACAACACACTTGCATAACGTCAGCATAGAAAGCAACTGCAGATGCTGGTTTATACTGAAGATGCACAAAGTGCTGAGTGTCTCGGCATGGTGGCGCAGCAGTAGAGTTGCTGCCTGACAGTGCCAGAGACCCGGGTTCAATCCTGACTACGGGTGCTGTCACATCGCACGTTCTACCTGTGGAGTTTTCTCCGGGTGCCCCGGATGCCTCCCACACTCCAAAGACGTACAGGTTTGTAGGTTAATTGGCTTTGGTCAAATTGTACATTGTCCCTAGTGTGTGTAGAATAGTGATAGTGTGCGGGGTTTGCTGGTCAGCGCGGACTCGGTAGGCCGATGGGCCTGTTCCTGCACTGTATTTCTAAACTAAACTGAAACTCAGCGTGTCAGGCAGCAGGGAGGTAACCCGCTGAGTTACTCCAGCACTTTGTGTATCTTCATAAAACTTTAGTTTAGTTTAGAGATTGAGCATTGAAACAGGCCCTTGGGTCCACCGAGTCCACGCTGACCAGTGCTCACCACGTACACTAGCACTATCCCACACACTGAGGACAAGTCACAATTTTTATAGAGGCCAGGCACGGAAATCGCTATCAAAACATGGGGGGGACACAACTTCTTGGCGGCCACGCGTGCATGCGCACACACGCGCGCACATGCGAGGCTTCAGCCATGGGCCCTGTGGACGGTTACATCGGGCGCTGATCTGGTTGGTGACCGACTCCGAACTCCAGCAACAACTCCAGCTGAATCGTGGGGTTTCAATCGGCCCGTTCGCTGGGGGCTTCAACATCGGGAACCTCGATCGCCTCGACGCAGCAATTTGACCGCGGGGCGGTGGAAGATCCCGCGGCCGGGCGATGAAAGTCCCCGCGAACGACCCGATTCAAACTCCGCTCTATGATCTTTGCTCCACCAGGACGTCTCCCTCCTCCAATCACCGCGCTCTATCCTCAGTCCCACCCCCCTACTTCCGCCTCTGACCGACACCTCCCTCCTCCAATCATCGTGCTGAATCATCATGCCCCCCCCCCCCACTGCCTGCTGACCAACGTCTCTCTCGTCCAATCGGCGCCCTCGATCATTAGTCCCACCCCCACTGTCTAGCGGAAAGCGGAGATTTTTAACAGCTTTTTTTTTACAGTTTTAAAATACAGATTACAAAACATGGGGGGGGGGGTCGTCCCCCACCTCTCAAAACATGGGGGGGGGACCCCCCCGGGATTTCCACCATTGATAGAGGCCAATTTAGAACGTTTTAGAAGTGTGGGAGGAAACTAGAGCACCCGGACAAAATCCACACGGTCACAGGGAGAACGTGCAAACTCCGTACAGACAGCGCTCGAGGCCAGGATCGAACCCGGGACCCAACTCTACCGCTGCACCACCGTGCCGACCTGCAACTATTCCCCACTTTATCCGTCTCACGGCCAAACTAGTTAACTGATCACTGTTCCAACAGCTGGCTACAATATCCATCTGCGCTCAAAATCACAGTCCAGGCAAAAGGCAGCAACAAGTTATTCCAGTCCAAGAATAATTTCTCATTAAAAGTGTTTAAATAACTTGATAAGCCACAATATAAAAGTGCTTTGTGCCTTTCCACTTGAGTATGTTCAACACATGGATTTTATATACTAACACAGCCACTGAATGGGAATTGTATTTATAGCATTGAATCCATGGCACTGTATAAAGAACCCGCGCAGTCAGATAAAACGCACAGACTGTTGAAGAATTCTGATCAGTACCTCATTTAACCGAAGCTGCACAGGATGTTGGCTCGCCTCCAAGAGAAAAATTAGTCTCGAGCTCGCATTTTATTTATTCAGCCACTTCTTTGATGTACATATGCACATCAGCGAGAGTGTGCTTCTCACTGAACGCTAATGGCATTCCAACTGCGCTGAGACCCAGCTCACAAAAGAGACACCGACATGTTTAGAAACTGGCACTGCAACAGTTTAGCTTCAGGCAGATGTTTATCTCCGCCAAGCTTATACTATTCATCGTGGTGCTTTCAAGTGATTAGACGAAATTGTGAGGGATACTGGGAGAGAGGGTGTGCACTGATACTGATTGTATCGAAAGATAGACGCAAAAAGCTGGAGTAACTCAGCCGGTCAGGCAGCATCTCTGGAGAGAAGGTATCGGTGACGTTTCCACTCTGAAGATGGGTTTCGACCGGAAACGTCACTGATTGCTTTTCTCCAAAGATGTTGCCTGACCCGCTGAGTTGCTCCAGATTTTTGTGTCTATCTTCGGTTTAAACCAGCATCTGCAGTTCCTCCTTACACTGAAGGACACTTGTTTGTACGTTCAGCATTCCACCCATGGATAATTTCTGGTGTTTACTCACTGTGGCAATGCAGGCAAGACTGGTAGCCACCTGCACACACAGCTCACAAACTGCACCTCACATGGATTCATGTACAATCTGACACTGGTGCGGAAGATAAAGGAAGAATCCAAGACACCTGCGTATGTAGTTTAGCATTTGACTTAAAATAAATCATCTCTGAAGATATGGTGTAGGAGGAACTGCAGATGTTGGTTTACACTGAAGGTAGACACAAAAGGCTGGAGTAACTCAGCGGGACAGGCAGCATCTCTGGAGAGAAGGAATGGGTGACTTCTTCTCAATAACAATAAGGGCCAGGCTCGCGGACACTAAGGGAGATAAGGGGATCAGGCAGCAGAACAGCAGTGAACAATGAATGACAGAGTAGGTTTAAGGAGTTCAGTGACCAATTCTTCTTTGGAAAATAGAACATGGGGCAGTGCAGCACTGGAACAGGCCTAACATGATGCCAAGCCCATGCATATATCCTTGTGCCTATCCAAAAGCTTCTTAATTGTCACCGTTGTCAAAAGTCATACAGCATGGGAACAGGTCCTTCGGCCCAACTACCCATGCCCCATCTACACTAGTCCATGCCAACCAAGATGCCCCATCTACACTAGTCCATGCCAACCAAGATGCCCCATCTACACTAGTCCATGCCAACCAAGATGGCCCATCTACACTAGTCCATGCCAACCAAGATGGCCCATCTACACTAGTCCATGCCAACCAAGATGGCCCATCTACACTAGTCCATGCCAACCAAGATGGCCCATCTACACTAGTCCATGCCAACCAAGATGGCCCATCTACACTAGTCCATGCCAACCAAGATGGCCCATCTACACTAGTCCATGCCAACCAAGATGGCCCATCTACACTAGTCCATGCCAACCAAGATGCCCCATCTACACTAGTCCATGCCAACCAAGATGCCCCATCTACACTAGTCCCACCTGCTCACAATTGACCTTTATCAAATCTTCCTTCAACCTTTGACATTCCAGAGAAAACAATCCAAGTCTATCCAACCTCTCCCTGTAGCTGAAACCCTCTAATCCAGGCATCATCCTGGTAAACCTCCTCTGCACCCCCTCCAAAGCCTCCACACCCTTGCTGTAATGGGGCAACCAGAACTGCACGCAATACTTCAAATGCAGCCTGACCAAAATCCCAGAGAGTTGCATCATGACTTCCTGACTCAATGACCCTAACAATGAAGGTAAGCAGACCATACCCTTTCTTAACCACCCCATCTACTTCTGCTGCCACCTTTAGTAAGCTATGAACGTGGACTCCAAGACCCCTCTGCACATCAATGCTGTTAAGGGACTTGTCTGCTCTCCTTCCATTTAACCTTCTAAAGTGCAACACTCACACTTGCTTGGATGAAACTCCATCTGCCATTTCTCCGCCCATTGGTCTATATTCTGCTGTACCTTCTGACGGCATACCGCACTTTTTGTAACACCTTCAACTTTGTCGTTAAAGTCATTAAGTCATACAGCTTGGAAACAGGTCCTTCAGCCCAACTTGCCAACATCAACCAATATGTCCCATTTACACTAGACCCACCTGTCTGCGTTTGGCCCATGTACCTCTAAATTAGTCCGATCCATGAACTGTCTAACTCTTTCTTAAATGTTTCGATAGTACCTGCCTCAATTACCTCCTCTGGCAGCTTTTTCCCACCACCCTCTGAGTGAAAAAGTTACCCCTCAGATTCCTATTAAATCTTTCCCCTCCTCACCGTAAATAAAAGGCGTCTGGTTCTCGATTCCCCTACTCTGGGCAAGGGATTGGATATTTATCCAATTTATTCTCCTCATGATTTTATACACTATAAGATTTACCTCATCCTTCTGCGCTCCAAGGAATAGAGACCCAGCCTACTCAACCTCTCCCTATAGATCAGACCCTCGTGTCCTAGCAACATCCTCGTAAATCTTCTCTCTACCCTTTCCAACTTGAGAACATCTTTCCTATAACATGGTGCCCAGAACTGAACCCAATACTCTAAATGTGGCCTCACCAATGTCTTATATAACTGCAACATGACCTCCCAACCTCTCTGCTCAACACTCTGACTGATGAAGGCCAATGTGCCAAAAGTCTTTGTGGCACCATCTTCAAGGAACCATGCACCTGCACTCCTAGATCACTCTGCTCTACAACACACCTCAGAGCCCTACTATCTCCGGTGTAGGTATTGCCTATGTTAGACTCACCAAAATGCAACACCTCACATTTCTCTGTATTAAATTCCATCAACCATTCTTCAGCCCATCTAGCCAACTGATTTAAGATCCTTCTGCAATTTCTGTCAACCATCTTTACTATCTGCAATACCACCCACTTTTGTAACATCTGCAAACTTGCTAATCTCGCCATGTATGTTCTCATTGATATGGACGACAAATAGTGTCGGGCCCAGCACCGAACCCTGAGGCACATCACTGGTCACAGGCCTCCAGTCCGAGAAGCAACCTTCCACCATCACCCTCTGCTTCTTCCATGCAGATGCGTTTACCTAAATCCCACTTACTGGTGGGTGACTTCCTTCCATTAAGCCAATTTTCTATCCATTCAGCAATCTTTCGTTGGATCCCATGCGATCAAAAATGTGTCAAAAACGTACTATGAATTAGGGTGGAGCACCAGTAAATGGGCAATTAGGGTAGAGCATCTTTCTGTTTCTAGTGATTAATTTCTAATGTATGAGAGGGGGGGAGGGGGAGTGGGGGAGGTTAATAGATATATCTCCTAATCCCATCATTCCAGCAGTGGATTTATAGCTGCACACGTCAAAAGTCCCAGCCCATTTTCTCAACTCTGCACAAATACTTTTGCCAATCAGATTTGATCCTAATCTCAGAGGGACAGGCCCGACTTGTTTACCGCACTTTGTTCCCTCTTAACTACAAACACCTTCGTTAAATCTCCCATTAAAACTGTGTTGAAACACCAACTTTTAGACCCAAGGAGGCGAAATTACTGCTAATTGAATCAAGCTGGCACCTAAAACGGTGACGTGGAGTCACAGTCACACAGCACAGAACCAGGACCTTTGGCCCAACTCACCCATGCCGACCAAGATGCCCCATCTAAGATAGTCACATTTGTACAGTTGTCTACTGCAGTTGTACAGGGTATTGGTGAGACCACACCTGGAGTATTGTGTACAGTTTTGGTCTCCAAATCTGAGGAAAGACATTCTTGCCATAGAGGCAGTACAGAGAAGGTTCACCAGACTGATTCCTGGGATGTCAGGACTTTCATATGAAGAAAGACTGGATAGGCTCGGCTTGTACTCGCTAGAATTTCGAAGATTGAGGGGGGATCTTATAGAAACTTACAAAATTCTTAAGGGGTTGGACAGGCTAGATGCAGGAAGATTGTTCCCGATGTTGGGGAAGTCCAGGACAAGGGGTCACAGTTTAAGGATAAAGGGGAAATCCTTTAGGACCGAGATGAGAAAAGCATTTTTCACACAGAGAGTGGTAAATCTCTGGAACTCTCTGCCACAGATGTAGTTGAGGCCAGTTCATTGGCTATATTTAAGAGGGAGTTAAATGTGGCCCTTGTGGCTAAAGGGATCAGGAGGTATGGAGAGAAGGCAGGTACGGGATACAGAGTTGGATGATCAGCCATGATCATATTGAATGGCGGTGCAGGCTTGAAGGGCCGAATGGCCTACTCCTGCACCTATTTTCTATGTTTCTATTTGCCTGCTATTGGCACGCACTATCCTCCTTAATGTTTGGGACAAAGATCCATCATTTATTTATTTGCCTCTGTACTCCACAATTTGAGATTTGTAATAGAAAAAAAATCACATGTGGTTAAAGTGCATTTTAATAAAGGCCATTTTTATACATTTTGGTTTCACCATGTAGAAATTACACCAGTGTTTATACACAGTCCCCCCATTTCAGGGCACCATAATGTTTGGGACAAAGCAATGTCATATAAATGAAAGTAGTCAGGTTTAGTATTTTGTTGCATATCCTTTGCATGCAATGACTGATTGAAGTCTGCGATTCATGGACATCACCAGTTGTGGATGTCTTCTCTGGTGATGCTCTGCCAGGCCTGTATTGCAGCCGTCTTTAGCTTATGCTTGTTTTGGGGGCAAGTCCCCTTCAGTTTTCTCTTCAGCATTTTAAAGGCATGCTCAATTGGATTCAGATCGGGTGATTGACTTGGCCACTCAAGAATTGAAAAACTCCTTTGTTGCTTTAGCAGCATGTTTGGGATCATTGTCTTGCTGTAGAATGAACCGCCGGTCAATGAGTTTTGAGGCGGTTCATTGAACTTGAGCAGATAGGATGTGTCTATACACTTCAGAATTCATTATGCTACTACCATCAGCAGTTGAATCATCAATGAAGATGAGTGAGCCAGTACCTTCAGCAACCATACATGTCCAGGCCATAACACCCCCACCACCGTGTTTCACAGATGAGGTGGTATGCTTTGGATCTTGGGCAGTTCCTTATCTCCTCCATACTTTGGTCTTGCCATCACTCTGAGTTAATCTTTGTCCCATCTGCCCACAACCTTTTTCCAGAACTGTGGTTGCTCTTTTCAGTACTTCTTGGCAAACTGTAAACGGGCCATCCTATTTTTGCAGCTAACCAGTAGTTTGCATCCTGCAGTGTAGCCTCTATTTCTGTTCATGAAGACTTCTGCGGACAGTGGTCATTGAATCCTGAAGAGTGTTTCTGATCTGTCGGACAGGTGTTTGGGGATTTTTCTTTATTATAGAGAGAATTCTTCTGTCATCAGCTGTGGGGGTCTTCCTTGACCTGCCTGTTCGTTTGCGATTAGTCAGCTCACCAGTGTTATCTTTCTTCTTAATGATGTTCCAAACAGTTGATTTTGGTAAGCCTAAGGTTTGGCTGATGTCTCTAACAGTTTTATTCTTGTTTCTCAGTCTCATAATGTCTTCCTTGACTTTCATTGGCACAACTTTGGTCCTCATGTTGATAACAGCATAACAGCAATAACAGTTAGGATGAAAAAACTGGAGGAAAGACTAGGTGCTGAGGGCTCTCTTATACCTGCATTAAGGAGGCAATTAAACAAACCTGAGCAATTACAAACGCCTGTGAAGCCATGTGTCCCAAACATTATGGTGCCCTGCAATGGGGGGACTTTGTATAAACACAGCTGTAATTTCTACATGGCGAAACCAAAATGTATAAAATGGCCTTTAATAAAAAATAACAATGTGCACTTTAACCGCATGTGATTTTTTTCTATTACAAATTTAAAATTGTGGAGTGCAGAGGCACATAAATAAATGATGGGTCTTTGTTCCAAACATTATGGAGGGCACTGTAGCCTTCTAAACCTTTCCTATCCACGTACTTGTCAAAGTGTCCTTTAAATGCTGTACCTTCCTAAACTACTTTCACTTTTCGCTCATTCTACATACCCACCACCCTCTGACGGAAGAAATTGCCTCTCAGATTCCCATTAAATCTTGTCCCCCTCACATTTAACATATGTCCTCTTGTTGTCGATTCCCTGCTCTTGGTAAAAGACTGCATTAATTGGTCAATTTACAGTGGACAGTTAAGTTATCAAAGTGCCCAACATGTAAACACACATGTAAAAGATACTGTGCATTTACCCTATCAATCTCCTTCATGATTTTTGTACACCTCTATAACATCAAGCCTCAGCGTCCTGCACTCCAAGGGATAAAGTTCAAGCCTTCCCAACCTCTCTCTATAGCTCAGATCCTCAAGACCAACTAAATGTTTCCTCGAAGATAGACACTAAAAGCTGGAGTAACAGCATGTCAGGCAGCATCTCTGCAGAAAAGTAATCGGTGACGTTTCGGGTCGAGACCCTTCTTCAGACTGAGAGTCAAGGGGAAAAGGAAACGAGATATATAGGCGGTGATTTAGAGAGATATAGAACAAATGAATGAAAGATATGCAAAAAGGTAATGATAGTCAAAGGTCCATTGTTGACTGTGGGCTAGGTGATATCGAGTTATTCAGACAATGAAACTCAACAGGACAATGAAACTAGTACGACGACTAGGGTTGGGGGAGAGACGGAGAGCGAGGGGATGCAAGGGTTACTTGAATTTAGATGAATCAAAATATCATACCGCTGGGTTGTAAGCTGCCCAAGCGAACTATGAGTCGCTGTTCCTCCAGTTTGCATGTGGCCCCACTCTGACAGTGGAGGAGGCCCAGGACAGAAAGGTCAGTGTGGGAATGGGAAGGGGAGCTAAAGTGTTTCCTCTCACCTTAAACCAATGTACTTTGGTTCTTGATTTTCCTGCTCTGGATAAAAGTCTGTGCACCAAGCTCGTAAATCTTCTCTACGGGCTCCACAGAGAACTCGCAGTTCAACAGAGAACAGCCAAAAGGCACTATGCATTTTGGGATTTTTAATTTTGGATTTTAGTTTATTTAGATTTTTTTTAAAGTGTGGTACTTTAATTGTTTAACATACTTAAAGAATAATGATTTGAATAGCCGTCGGTGGTAAAAATCTTGAATTCATTCTTGCCTGTAAAACCCATTAAGTAGCTGATGAGAGATTGGGAAGTGTTGGTATTCACAAAGATGCAAGTGTTCATGGACATGAACTATAGAGCACACACACACGCACGCACACGCGCACACACACACACGCGCACACACACATCTACACACACACATCTACACACACACACACACACACACACACATACACACACACACACATCTACACACACACACACACACACATCTACACACACACACATCTACACACACACACACACACACACACACAACTACACACACACACATCTACACACACACACACACACACACACACACACACACATCTACACACACACACATCTACACACACACACATCTACACACACACACACACACACACATACACACACACACACAACTACACACACACACATCTACACACACACACACACACACACACACACACACACACACACACACACACACACACACACACACACACACAATTAGGAAGGCAAACCATGTGTTAGTCTTTACTGCAAGAGGATTTGAATCCAAGGTTATGGACCTTTGCTCCAACTATATGGGGCCCTGGTGAGACTGCACCTGGAATATCCCGTACAGGTGTGCTGCCCTTACCTATGGAAGGATTTACAGCAAAGGTTCACCAGGTTGATTCTTGGGTTGGCAGCTTTATTGCATGAGGAGACATTCTGTGCTTTTAACTTTATGAGAATGAGAGGGGAATTCACAGGAATGTGCAAAGTTGGAGATGGAGTGTGCAAGTGAGAGAGAGAAGGTGGGGGGGGGGGAGAGAGAGATGCGGTGTCAGAGAGAGAGGGAGTGTGAGAGTGACGGTATTTCAGCGAAAGAGAGAGGAAGAAAGAGAGAAAATAGTGAGTGATCGAGAGGGAGGGTACGATATTGGGGAATTGGGGGGGTGGGCACTGGTAAATGGGGATTTAGGGGAGGGCACTGGTAAATGGGGATTTAGGGGAGGGCACCACTAAATGGGGAATTAGGGGAGGGCACCACTAAATGGGGAATTAGGGGAGGGCACCACTAAATGGGGAATTAAGGGCTAGTATCTTTCCCTAATTCACCTCTCATTCTCATAAAGTTAAAAGCACACCTGTATTTCCAAAGATCTATTTCTAATCTGGGGGCATTGCAGATTAATAAAGACTGCGCTAAAGAGAACGTAAAACTCCGTACAGACTGCATCCGTAGTCAGGATTGAACCCGGGTCTGGCGCTGTCAGCCAGCAACTCTACAACTGCTGAGCCATCCCAAATCTTCTAAATCTACTAATTCCTACTAAATATTTCCTTTCTCTCCGCAAGTTGTTTTGGTTTTTATTTCCCCGAGCCGTGCAGTGAAACTGGTGTGTGTGTAGCAAGGAACTGCAGATGCTGGTTTATTGATCATAGATGATATAAATAACCTGGTGGTATGCACTAAAACGCTTTATAATGAAACAAATATGTAACTTGAATCAACGTGTTGAATTTTGCTATGGAGTGTCAGCTCTTCGCAAGAATGTTAGTGTTTATGCCCATGAACTGGAAGTTAATATGTACGCACAGCGTAGGAAGAATCAAGCCACGTGTTATTCTTTACTGCAAGGGGATTTAAGTCCAAGGTTAAAGACAGCTTGCTCCAACTACATGGAGCCCTGGTGAGTGCACCTGGAATATCGCGTACAGGTGTGCTGCCCTTACCTACGGAAGGATTTACTTATCACAGAGAGAAGGCAGCAAAGGTTCACAAGCAAAGGGTTGGCAGGTTTATTGCAGGAGGGGAGATTAAGCACATCGAGTCCGCTCTCTTAACTTTAAGAGTATGAGAGATGATTTCACAGGAATGTACAAAGTTGCTTGGGTATTTGCAGGGATGACGATTCCACTGGCTGAGATGCCTAAGTCTCAATATAAAACTAGAAACAAGTGCTGGAGCAACTCAGCAGAACAGGCATCATTTCTGGAGAACATGGACAGGTGAGGTTTTGGGTTGGGACCCTTCTTCAGACTCCGTTCTCAGTCTGAGTTCTGACTCAAATCGTTCGAACCCAAACTGCTATTCATGTTCTCCAGAGATGGTGCCTGACCCGCTGAGTTACTCCAGCATTTTGTGTCTTTTTTGTTGTTGTAAACCAGCATCTGCAGTTCCTTATGTCTCAAAATAGTTTGTCCATTCAGCATAGAGGCAAGAAGACATTTTTTTTCTGAATCGCTGTCGTTTTCCGCCCGACCTCAATCACTCACTATATTTGAGTATATTCAAGAGAGAGCGTGTTGGATTCTTGCAAATTAGGGGAAGGACGGGAGCTGGTTCAAGACGTGTTACTGAAGAATAAGATGTTGTTGACTGGAAGAGCAGTCACAAGGATGTGAACGTCTACTGTTTACAGTCGTACAGCACACAAACAGTCCCTTTGGCCCATCACATCCATGCCAACCATTTTGCCTATCCACACTAATCCCATTTGCCCACGTTAATCACATTGAATGGCAGTGCTGGCTCGAAGGGCCGAATGGCCTACTCCTGCACCTATTGTCTATTGTTAAATTCATATCTTATTTAATTCTTATACTTCTGAATGTTTGAAACATTCAGTAATTCAGAAGTATTTAGATGTTTGGGCTGGGGTAGTGGGCCTTCCTGCGGTGTCGAGGTTACGGTGCCCGCCTGGTAGACCCGAAGGCTCGGTGGACGGCGGTACTGGGAGGTAGCCGGTAGAGATGTCGGGCACAAGGAGCGTGGGCCGGTAGGACGGTGAGCCGATGTAATGACTCCAGCGCCTTCAAGGTCGGTTGCAGGAGGTGCCCCTGGGACACAAAGATGGCCGGGCGGGGAGAGGAGAGGAGAGGGACGTGGGTTCGTGGTTCGATCTGGTCGAAGGTGCTGGAGGGAGGCCCTGGAGGAGCCTGGGGCTCGCCTGGATCAGGAACCGCTCCAGTAGACCGAGCGCACGGCGGAGTTGACTTTAGCGGCGCCCATATGTGTAAATACGCAAAAAGAATGTCACTGTGCAGTTGCTTATGTGACATCAGTCTGAAGAAGGTTCTTGACAAGAAACGTCACCCATTCCTTCTCTCCAGTGATGCTGCTTGTCCCGCTGGAGTTACTCCAGCATTTTGTGTCTACCTTTACTCATGTGATATATAGAGCACATTGAACCATTGGGATCTGCAGCATCTGAATGAATGTAGCGGAGAAAAGCAGGAGTTTAAGCAGGGAATGCCGAGTCAGCTCATCAGGGCAGGTAGCATCTGTGGGGAGAGAAATAAAATGGCCTGGTGGGGCAGCGGTAGAGTTGCTGCTTTACAGCGCCAGTGACTGGGTTCAATCCTGGCTACGGGTGCTGTCTGTACGGAGTTTGTACGTTCTCTCTGTGACCGAGTGGGTTTTCTCTGGCTGTTCCAGTTTCCTCCCACACTCCAAAGACTAACAGGTTTATAGGTTAATTGGCTTTGTTAAAAATGTTAAATTGTCCATAGTGCACGATAGCGCCGCTGTGTGGGGTGATCGCTGGTCGGCGTGGACTCGAGGGGCCGAAGGGCAACTTTCCGTGCTGGATCTCTAAAGTCTAAAATAAATAATGTTTTGGCTTTTGTCCTGTCATCAGTTCTTGTGAAAAGTCACTCTCTGCAGATGCTGCTTGATCTGATTCCCAACCATCCCCATTGGTTTTCACGTTGCCAGCTTCAGCTTTGCTGTGCCTAACCAACAGCAGATGCTGTTTTACACAGAGGGACGCAATGGCTCATTAAACCAACAAAATGCAAGTTATCTATTAACAGATACGCATCGACTAAAGTGTGAACTTAAGCCGTAAACCAATAAAATATTGTCAACATTATTCTTAGCCTGGTTTATCTTGCTCTAAGGTGCACTCGTAGGAAGATTTGTGAAACCTTAGTGAAAGGATGGTGCATCTGTGGAATTCATTGCACCAGACAGCTGTGGAGGCCAGGTCAATGGATATTTTTAAGGCGGAGATTGTCAGATTCTTGATTAGTGCGGGTGTCAAGGGTTATGAGGGGAGAATGCAGGAGAATGGGGTTGAGAGGGGAAAGATAGATCAGCTGTGATTGAATGGCGGAGTAGACCTGACGGGCTGCATGGCCTAATTCTACTTCTAACTTATGAAAGGCTGTCTAAATCTATAGAGCACGGTGATGCAGAGGTAGAGTTGCTGCCTCACAGCGCCAGAGACCCAGGTTCAATCCTGACTCCAGGTGCTGTCTGTACAGAGTTTGTACGTTCCCCCCGTGGGTTTTTCTTCGGGAGCTCCGGTTTCCTCCCACACTCCAAAGACGTATAGGTTTATAGGTTAGTTGGCTTGGTAAAATTGTGAATTGTTCCTAGTGTTTGTAGGATAATGTGAGTGTGCGGGGGTCGCTGGTCGGTGCGGACTCGGTGGGCCGAATGGCTTGTTTCTGTGCTGTATCTCTATACTAAACTAAAACATTATGTGCAATTTTGGACAATCTTTAAAGATACTGTAACGTATTTGTAAAAGCCCAGAGGAAATGAGAGACTGTGAAACGAGATTCTATGGAAGGGAATGGGGCTGCTCGACTTGGTTTGGGGAGAGCAACTTGGTTTGAAAGGGGCAAATTAGCTCCCCAGTGCCTATTTGGTACTGTAATTAGTGGTCTAAATTTCAGCATTAAACATTAATGGAAACAAAGTATTTTAGCTGTTAAACTGCTGACAGGCATGTATAATATGAATATAGGATGGGACCATACCTCAAATTGAATTATCAAAAATTGCTGAAAAACAGTATTTTATCTGTCCCAGTACAATTACCATTATGGAACAGGGTCTCATTACAATTAACATTCTGTTGATCATCCTCTTTAAATGTAAAAGATACAACTTACTGAAGATTATAAAGACAATTGCATACTTTATACTTAGAGATGCAGCGTGGAAACGGGCCATTGGGCCTACTGGATCCACGCCAACCAGCAATCACCCCGTACACGAACCTGAACACCAGGAACAATTTATAAATGCTGATTAACCTATAAAGCTGCATGTCTTTGGACTGTGGGAGGAAACTGGAGCATTCAGAGAAAACCCATGTGGCCACAGGGAGAACGTACAAACTCTGTACAGACAGCACCCGTAGCCTGGATTCAACCCTGGTCCCTGGTGCTGTAAGGCAGCAACTCCACTGCTGCACCACTGCGCTGTCCACATTTACGCATGTACATGTAAATTAAACACTATGAAGCATTTTCTTTTGGTAACAAAATGTACAATTGGCTTTAAATGGAGGCTATATTGCTAGATCAATTACGTTTTAAGTTTTATCTGTGGTTATTCAGGAGGTGATCAATTGACTCAAATATACTTTTATTTACATACTTTTGAAATCACTATTGTTGGACGAATTACGGGTCATGATGAGTCAGATTACAGGAGGGAGGTCGATCGTCTGACTGAAATGATGCCAGAACAACAACAACAACAACAAAGTCAGTAAAACCAAGGAAATGATTGCTGACTTGAGAAGAGGAAGACCAACTATCTTCATCGATGGGTCGGTGGTGGAGAGAGTCAACAATTTAAAGTTGCTGGGCGGGTAGATCTCTGAACATCTGTCCTGGGCCCAGCACATTGATGCAAATATAAAGAAAGCCCATCAAGGTCTCTTAGAATATTGAGGGGATTCGGTATGTGGACAAATACTCCCCTGAATCTCTACAGCTGTATGGAAGAGAGTATGTTAACTGGTTGCATCGTGGCCTGGTTTGGCAACTCAAACGAGGGAGGTTGTAAAATGCGATGGACACCGCCTCATACTGACCTCACCACCATCAAATGGTTCTACAGGAGGCACTGACTCAAAAAGACATGGAGATACTTTGTGTGTTTTTTTTAGTAAACCAGCGTCTGCAGTTCCTTGTGTCTACTACATTCCTCTGCGGTTATTAGGCATTCACTTTGCACAATTTTAGATGGGCTCATGTCTCACAGAAGAGTTAAGAGAAAGATGTTAGACACAAAGTGCTGGAGTAACTCAGCGCGTCAGGCAGCATCTCTGGAGAAAAAGGATGGGTGACATTTCGGGTCAGGACCCTTCCTCAGGCTGAATGTAGAGGGGAGGGAACTAGAGGTAAGAAGAGGCCAGAACAAAGCAGGGCCGGCAACAGATGACCAAGGAAGGGTGGAGCCCACAATGGCCCATTGTTGGCTGGGGAAGAGGTGATAATGGAAGGGATACAAGGATGTGAACAGTGGAACTAGAAGGACGACTAGGGTGGTGATTGAGGGGAGAGAGGGACTGCAGGTGTTACTTGAAATTAGAGAAATCAATGTTCACACCGCTGCGCTGTAAGCTGCCCAAGCGGAAAATTAGGTGCTATTTCTATATTTGCGTGTGGCCAAATTCTGACAGTGAAGGAGGCCCAGGACAGACATGTCAGTGTGGAGATGGGAAGGGGAGTTAAAATGTTTGGACACCCGTAGATCGCCTAGTCCAAGGCGGACTGAGTGTAAGTGTTCAGTGAAATGATCGCCCAGTCTCTGGTCTCTGCAATATAATTATAGACACTGAGAGAGGCATGGGCAAAGGTTCCTACAGTTAATCAGATTAGATGTAGACACACACCATGGTGGCCCAGCAATAGTTACTGCCTCACAGCGCCAGAGACCTGGGTTCAATCCTGACTACGAATGCTTGTCTGTACAAAGTTTGTACGTTCTCCCCTTGACCTGTATGGGTTTTTCTCACACTCCAAAGATGTACAGCTTTGTAGGCTATTTGGCTTTGTATAAATGTAAACTGTCCCTAGTGTGGGTGGGGTAGTGTAAGTGCACGGGGATCGCTGGTCGGTGGGGACTCTGTGGGCCGAAGGGCCTGTTTCAGGGCTGCCAACTCTCACGCCCTCAAGCAAACTCTCACGCCCTCACGCTCATCAGAAATTTCTCACGCTCAGTGGTGAGAAATGTTGTGATCAACGAAAATGTCAAAACTCGGATAAACTGCATGGTCCGCGGGTGTTGGAGAGCAGGGGCTGCGGGAGGGATGGGAGCAGAACCAGCGGCGGGAACAGATGCGGGGAGCCGGGATGGACGAGTGTTTGCCGGGGCCGGCGTGTCGCTCGCTGCAGCTCTGGCCGTGGAGCAGCTCCGGACAGTGCAAGTCCCGGGCGTCGAAGGCGTCAGAAGCGTTGCGCTGCTGCCGCGAGAGTCTCTGTGCCGAAGGGACAGACTCTCAAAGGGAGGTGGAGAGAGAGAGAGGGGGGAAGGAGACAGGGAGACAGTGGGGAGAGAGAGCGGGGGGGGGTGAGAGGAGAGAGAGGGGGGGGGGGTGAGAGGAGAGAGGGGGGGTGAGAGGAGAGACAGAGAGGGAGAGACAGGGGGGAGTGAATGGAGAGAGAGAAGAGGGAGAGGGGGGAGAGATACGTGGGGGAGAGATACGTAGGGGAGAGAGAGGGGGGAGAGTGAGTTGGGAGGGAGTGGGAAGTGAGAGAGGGGTGAGAGGAAGAAGAAAGAGGGGTGGAGAGGGGAGGATGAGGGTAGGAGAGAATGGGAGAGAGAAGGGGAAGAGAGAGGGGGGGTAAAAGAGAGAGGGGAAGAGGGGGAAAGAGAGAAGGGGGAAAGAGAGAGATAGGGGGGCAAAGAAAAAGAGATAGAGAGAGGAGAAAGAGAGGGGGATGAGAGGGCAATGGGAAGAGTGAGGTAGGAGGGAGAAATGGGGAAGAGAGGAGGAGAGAGGGGGGAAGAGAGAGAGGTGAGAGGAGAGACAGAGAGAGAGGGGAGAGAGAGGGGAGAGTGTATGGAGAGGGAGAGAGAGGGGGAGATAGAGAGGGAGAGAGAAAGAGGTTGGGGGGAAGCGAGCGGGAGAGAGGAGAGCGAGGGGGGAGAGAAGAAAGAGAGGGGGAGAGAGAGGGGGAGAGAGAGTTAGGGGAAAGAGAGGGGAGAGAGAGGGAGAGGGGGGAGAGAGAGGAGAGGGGACAAGAGAGAGGGGCAAGAGTAAGGTGGGAGGGAGAGAGGGGGGAAAGAGAGGGGAGAGAGATGGGGAAGAGAGGGGAGAGAGAGAGGGGGGAGAGAGAAGAGAGGGAAGGGGAGAGAGTGAGAGGGGGAGACAGGGGAGAGAGAGTGGGTGAAAGGAGAGACAGAGGGAGAGAGGAGAGAGAGAGAGGGGAAAGAGAGGGGGAGGGGAGAGATAGAGGGGTGGAGAGAGAGAGGGGGGTTGAGAGGAGAGAGAGCGGAAGAGAGGGGGGAGAGACCGGCATGGATCAGGCTGCGGCTCGGCGCATCCTGGAGGACAACCAGTGGCTGCTGGAAGTAAGTACCAAGCACTGGGTAGAAACGGTGGAAGGTAGTGGACTTCAAACGGGGGTGGTTGGAGAAAGCATCCTGCTTGCCTGCTAGATTTTCACTTACTGTAACTGCAGGAAAAATGTTCCTGATATTGGGGGCGTTCAGAACCATGGGTCACAGTTTAAGAATAAAGGGGGGGGGCAGTTAGGACTGAGATGAGAACAAACTTTCTTCATGTAGAGAGTTGTGAATCTGTGGAATTTTCTGCCACAGAAGGTAGTGCAGGCCAATTTGGGTGAACTTGGGTGAACTTGGGGTTGGGGACTGGACATTGTGCCTTCCCCCACAGTGGTATCCATTGTGGGGGGATGATTTTTTTTGTCTGTAATGTAATCCTGTTAGTCTGTGTCCAAGATGGCTGTCGGAAGGGAGAGTGGACGCTGGCGCGCTTTAGCTGCCGCTGCTCTCTCTTCACATTGTGTTTTTTGATTTTTTGTTTTTGGACTGAATTCTGTTTTTAATTTGTGTTTCTGTGATGTCCTTATTATTTATTTTATTCTGATTATATGTTTTTTTATTCCTATTAATCTCTGTAAGGTGTCCTTGAGATTCGTGAAAGGCGCCCAATAAGTAAAATGTATTATTATTATTATTAATTCACTGGATGTTTTCAAGAGAGAGTTACATTTAGTTCTTGGGGCTAACGACATCAAGGGATATGGGGAAAAAATAGGAAAGAGGTACTGATTTTAGATGAATAGCCATGATCATATTGAATGGCAGTGCTGGCTCGAAGGGCCGAATGGCCTATTCCTGCACCTATTTTCTATGTTTCTATGCTTGAGTATATGGCAATAAAACTCGATCACTTGATTTTGAATCATTCATGCATGGTGGAGGTATAATGTAGTCATAGAGTGATACAGTGTGAAAACAGGCCCTTCGGTGCAACTTGCCCACACCCGCCAACATGTCCCAGCTACGCTACCTGCTTTTGGTCCATACCTCCAAACCTGTCCTATCCATGTATCAGTCTAACTTTTTCTTAAATGTTGGGATGGTCCCTGCCTCAACTACCTCCTCTGGCAGCTTGTTCCATGCACCCATCACCCTTTGTGTGGATAAAGTTACCCCTTAAAAAGTTACCTCTTAAAAATACTTCATACAATAAACATTGAAATCATACTTCTACAGTGCACTAAAACATGATTTTAATACATCAAATTTCAAAAAGTTCCTACCCTTCTTCCACGCCCTCTCCCCACTCGGTTGCTCCACTCCCTCACCGGGTACCCCCAAGGCCAGTGAACAATGATCGCACAGCCTCCCCCCTTTCAAAAACGCTCCAATCCAATTTAAAGCATATATATTGCATTCAAGTGTAAGTTATAAGACTCACTACAGTATGCACCATATTGCACAATTTCAAGCTGAAAAATGCAAATGTTCTGTACAATGGCCCCGCCCCCCAGTCGCGATGCTCCCTCGGGCTTGGTCTCTCGCAAATTTCTCACTCCCAATTCTCACCCAATGTTGGCAGCCCTGCTGTTTCAGCGCTGTATCTCTAAACTAAACTAAGATGGCCGGTGTAATGCAGCGGAAATACATGATGTGGATGATTCAGCAGGTGGAGAAGCATTAATGTTTGCTGAACATTCAATCATTGTTTAGGAAGATTTGTCCGGTTGTTCATTTCTAGGCTACAGCAGTTCTTCCTGCCACTTTCCCCAGACAGCAGTGAGCTTGGAAAGCAGCACAATAGAATAACTTGCTTCTTGTTCATCCAGTCGAATGCCTAATGCGTTGATCTTTGCCAGGGTGTTTGGATTGCCAACATTCAGAGCTGACAGAGTACATACCTTTGGCTAGCTATAAAATCTAAACAAAGTTAAACCATAAAGCTCATTGTGAACTATTACGGAAAATTCAGGAACATTATGTTGGCATTATTGATCCATTGGTGGAGTGCATTGTGTCATTAGTTTAGTTTAGTTTACTATAGAGATACAGCGCGGAAACAGGCCCTTCGGCCCATTGAGTCCGTACCGACCAACGACCTCCGCACACTAACACTATCCTACACACACAAGGGACAATTTTACATTGACACCAAGCCAGTTAACCTATAAACCTGTACGTCTTTGGAGGGTGGAAGGAAACCAGAAGATATCGGGAAAACCCACGCAGGTCACGGGGTGAATGTACAAGCTCCGTACATACAAACACCCCTGGTCAGGATCGAACCAGGGTCTCTGGCCTGTAAGGCAGTACCGCTGCACCACTTAGTTTAGAGATACTGGGTGGAAACAGGCCTTCCGGCCCACTGTGCTACATATAAAACAGAGAGGGATTATTATTGAGACACAAGGAACTGCAGATGCTGATTTACCAAACAAAGACACAAAGTGCTCGAGTAGCTCGGCGTGTCAGACAGCATCTCCGCACATGCTGCCTGACTCACTGAGTTACGCCAGCATTTTGTGTCCATCTCTGGAGAACTTGGATAGGTGATGTTTCAAGTAAGGTCCCTTCTTCAGAGTAAGCCAGGGATAGTGGTGGGTAGATACAACGGCAAGAGAGGTGAGGGCAGGGGACAGCCAGGCAAGTGATAGGTGGATAGAGGTGAGGGCAGGACGGAGGTGAGGGAGATGGTTGGGCAAAGGCCAGAGATGGAAATACAAATAGTGTGAGATAAGAGGTGCGAATTGTGAAGCCAGAGGAAGGAATGTAGGTGGAAGGGGTTAGGGTGGGGCATTGGGAAGGGGGAAATGGGTGCAAATTAAGGTGGGGAACAGGGAAGAGGGGATGAAAAAAAATGTGGGGGGGGGGGTGAAGGGGAGGATTTGTTTGTAGGTTAGATAATTATTAATTAGAATTAATAGGAATAGATAATTGTATATTAATGCTTTGGACGAGGGGGATTTAAGGATTTGTGGCCAAGTTTGAGGATGATATGAAAACAGGTGGAGGGAGCAGGTAGTGTAGAGAAAGCAGGGACTCTGCAGAAGTACTTGGACCAGTTGGGAGAGTGGGCGGAGAAGTGGCAGATGGAATATAGTGTAGCAAAGTTTGGTCATGCATTTTGGTAGTAGGAATAATGGCATAGTTTATTTTCTAAATGGGGATAGAATTCAGGAATCGGAGGTGCAAAGGGACTTGGGAGCTGGTGCAGGATTCCCAAAAAGATAATCTGCAAGTCGAATCAGTAGTAAAGAAAGCAAAAGCAATGTTAGCATTTATTTCGAGAGGGCTTGTATACAAAAACAGGGATGCAATGCTGGGGCTCTATAAGGCGCTGGTAAGGCCGTATTTGGAATATTGTGAGCAATTTTGGGAACTATAACTAAGGAAGGATGTGCTGGCTCTGAAGAGGGTCCAGAGGAGGTTTACACGAATGATCCCAGGAATGAGTAGGTTAACATATGATGAGCGTTTGTCGGCACTGGGCCTGTACTCACTGGAGTTTAGAAAAATGAAGGGAAGCCTCATTGAAACGTACAGAATAGTGAAAGGCTTGGATAGAGTGGATGTGGGGAGGATGTTTTCACTAGTGGGAGAGTCTAGGACTAGAGGGCATAGCCTCAAAATTAGGAAGGGGATGAGGAGGAATTTCTTTAGTCAGAGAGTGGTGAATCTGTGGAATTCTTTGCCACAGAAGGCTGTGCAGGCAAAGTCAGTGAATATATTTAAGGCA
This sequence comes from Amblyraja radiata, assembly GCF_010909765.2. Taxonomy (NCBI): domain Eukaryota; kingdom Metazoa; phylum Chordata; class Chondrichthyes; order Rajiformes; family Rajidae; genus Amblyraja; species Amblyraja radiata. The sequence continues at coordinate 4,505,416 of NC_045983.1, read as the reverse complement.
GAGATAGATAGATTCTTGATTAGTACAGGTGTCAGAGATATGGGGAGAAGTCAGGAGAATGGGGTTATGAGGGCGAGATAGATCGGCCATGATTGAATGTCGGAGTAGACTTGATGGGACGAATGATCTTATGATATTATTTATGTAGGAAGGAATTGCAGATGCTGGTTTACACCGAAGATAGATACTAAATGCTGGAGTAACTCAATGGGTCAGGCAACATCCCTGGAGAAAAGGAATAGGTGACATATCGAGGCAAGACCATTCTTCAGGGTTGTAGATTAATTGGCTTGGTGTAAATGTAAATTGTCCATTTTGTGTGTGGGATAGTGTTATTCTGCAGGGATCACTGGTCGGTGTAGACTTGGTGGGCCGGAGGGCCTGTTTCCAGACTGTATCTCTGAACTAAACAAAAACAGAGGTTGGACCTTGTCTTCTTAAAGTAGACAGATGTGATTTTTCAGCAAATCTCACCAATGTTCAAATGATGATTCAGAATTTCATTTGCAGCTGGGAATGTTACCCAAAGTCTGTGATGAGGTTACATAAAAATAGTTTTTATCCACGTAGTTGCTCTACTCAACAGCCAAATATCTGTAGCCTCCCTGGTATTGTGTTGGTTCACATGCTTGATCAATGGTGTTTTATCATTAATGTCTTATTATTATTAATGTTTAGTGTTTTCTGAGTCATTCGTAACTCTCACTGTATAGAAACATAGAAAGTAGGTGCGAGAGTAGACCACCAGGTCCGTCGAGCCCGCACCGCCATTCGCTCATGGCTGAACACTAAACAGACACACTTACCCACAAACAGTAGACACAAGACACAGAACACAAGACACTACCCTCCCCTTTATACCGCTATCACCCCTCTCCACCCCAAGAACCTCGTGATCTCCCGGGGGAGGCAAAAAAACGGATAAAAACCCAGGTCCAATTCGGGAAAAAAATCCGGGAAATTCCTCTCCGACCCCAATCCAGGCGATCGACACTTGTCCAGGAGATCACTCAGGTCTTACTATACTAACCATACCTAGGTCCATATCCCTGCCCTCTCCCCGTAGCCCCTTATCCCCTTGGCAGCTAAAAAACCATCTATTTTAGTCTTAAATATATTTAAAGTTTCTGCTTCCACTGCTCCCTGGGGCAGTGAATTCCATAAATTAACCACCCTCTGGGTGAAGAAGTTCTTCCTCATCTCAGTTTTAAAAGAGCCCCCCCTTATTCTGCAACTATGTCCTCTAGTTCTAGTTTCCCCGATCATTGGGAACATCCTCGGTGCATCCACCCGATCAAGGCCCCTCACGATCTTATATGTTTCAATGAGATCGCCTCTCATTCTTCTAAACTCCAAAGAGTAGAGTTCCAGCCTACTTAACCTTTCCTCATATGTCAATCCCCTCATTGCAGGAATTAATCTTGTAAACCTTCGCTGCACTGCCTCCAGGGCTAGTACATCCTTTCTTAAGTATGGACCCCAGAACTGTACACAGTATTCCAAATGTGGTCTCACTAATACTGTGTACAGCTGCAGCAAGACCTCCGTGTTTTTATACTCAATCCCCCTAGCAATAAAGGCCAAAACTCCATTGGCCTTCCTGATTGCTTGCTGCACCTGCATACTAACTTTTAGTGATTCATGTACTAATACCCCTAGATCCCTTTGCGTTGCATTACAACGCAGCTCCTCCTCATTTAGAAAATAACTTGCCCTATCATTTTTTTTCCCAAAGTGAATGACTTCACATTTATTAGTATTAAATTTCATCTGCCAAGTTGTTGCCCACTCACCTAGCTTATCTATATCCTTTTGCAGACTCTTCCTATCCTCCTCATCCCCTACTTTTCCTCCCATTTTTGTATCGTCCGCAAATTTTGATATATTACACTTGGTTCCCTCCTCCAAATCATTTATATAAATTGTGAACAACTGGGGTCCCAGCACCGACCCTTGCGGAACCCCGCTAGTTACCGGTTGCCATCCCGAGTATGAACCATTTATCCCCACTCTCTGCTTCCTATTTGTTAGCCAATCCTCTACCCATGCTAATATATTACCCCCAATCCCATAATTTTTTATTTTTAGCAATAGTCTCTTATGTGGCACCTTGTCAAAAGCCTTTTGGAAGTCCAAGTATACCACATCCACCGGTTCCCCTTTATCCACCCGGGTTGTTACTTCCTCAAAGAATTCGAGCAGATTCGTTAAACAGGACTTCCCCTTCACAAAACCATGCTGGTTCTGTCCGATGAAGTCATGTTTATCCAAGTGCCCCGTTAGTGTTTCTTTAATAATTGTCTCTAACATTTTACCCACCACCGATGTTAGACTAACCGGTCTATAGTTACCCGCCTTCTGTTTACTTCCTTTTTTAAATATAGGTGTTACATTGGCCATTTTCCAATCCACTGGGACCGTTCCTGCCTCCAGGGAGTTTTGGAAAATTATCACCAATGCATCCACAATCCCCACCGCTATCTCCCTCAAGACCCTTGGATGTAATCCATCAGGCCCAGGGGATTTATCCTCCTTCAGTCTCATTAATTTCCCTAATACCACCTCCTTGGTGATCTTAATAGTATTTAGCTCCTCCATTCCTACCGCCCCCTGTTTATCCAGCGTTGGAATATTTTTTGTGTCTTCTATGGTGAAGACTGATACAAAATACTCGTTTAATGCCTTTGCCATTTCCATGTTCCCCACCAACAACTCTCCAGTCTCACCCTCCAATGGACCAACGTTCACCTTAGCCACCCTTTTTCTTTTTATATAGCTATAAAAACTCTTACTATTAGTTTTTATGTTGTTCGCTAAATTCCTTTCATAGTCTATTTTCCCCGTCTTAATTAATCTCTTAGTTATTTTTTGCTGACCTTTAAATGCTTCCCAATCCTCTACCCTCCCACTATCTCTGGCTACCTTATATGCCCTTGCCTTCAGCCGAATACTATCCTTTATAGTTTTACTGAGCCATGGCTGACTGTTCTTACCCGTACCCCTTTTTTTCTTCATAGGAATAAATTTTTCTTGAAGGTTATACAGTATACCCTTAAACGTACACCATTGCTCATGTACCGTCTTATTCTTGAGTCTGCTATCCCAGTCAACTTTGATCAGCTCAGTCCTCATACCTTCATAATCCCCCTTATTTAGACTAAGCACCCTAGCCTGAGTTTCAACCTGCTCCCCTTCTATTTGAATATGGAATTCGACCATATTGTGGTCACTTGTTCCCAACGAGTCCCTAACTATGACATTTTTAATTAATCCTGCTTCATTACACAGGACCAGATCCAAGATTGCCTCCCCCCTTGTCGGTTCTGTGACATACTGTTCTAGGAACCCGTCTCTAATACATTCTATAAACTCTTCCTCTAGTCTACCCTGTCCAGTTTGGTTTGCCCAATTAATATGAAAATTGAAGTCCCCCATGATTACAGCAGTTCCCTTTTTACATGCGTCAACTATTTGCAGATTTATGTTCTGACTAACAGCGTCACAGCTATTTGGAGGTCTATAAATTACACCCACTAGTGTTTTTTTCCCCTTATTATTCTCTATCTGTACCCAAGCTGTTTCACTATCCTGATCCTTCAACGCAATATCCTTCCTCTCTATTGCCGTTATTCCCTCCCTTATTAAAAGGGCCACCCCTCCTCCCTTTCTTTCCTGTCTATCTTTCCTAATTGTCGAGTACCCCTCTATATTTAACTCCCAGTCCTGATCCCCTTGCAGCCATGTCTCCGTAATGGCCACGATATCATAACTATATATACTTAATTGCACCGTTAATTCATTTATCTTATTACGAATACTCCGTGCATTTAGATAAAGCACTTTCAGATGATTTTTACTACCCTTCCTTTCCGTTTTTGCCCCTTTTACATCTAGAGCTTTATCTTCACACATTCTGTCTCCTGTCTCATTTTGACTTACCGCTTCCCCACTGATACCCTGCTCTATTTCCTCTACCCCTGCCGTTATTACTCCCCTTGATACCTCCCCCCCGCTACTTAGTTTAAAGACCTCTCTACTGCCCTAGTTATATGATTTGCCAGGACCCCAGTCCCAGCACCGTTCAGGTGAAGTCCGTCCTTACAGAACAGATCCCCCCTGTCCCAGTACTGGTGCCAGTGGCCCAAGAAACCAAACCCATTATTCCCACACCAGTCTTTGAGCCACGCATTTAGCTTTTTAATTTTACGTACCCTCGCCGATTTGGCCCGTGGCTCAGGTAGCAATCCGGAGATCAGTACCCTCGAGGTTCTGCTTTTTAATTTATTCCCTAACTGCTCAAACTCCTTCAGCAGATCCTCCTTCCTCGTCCTTCCTATGTCATTGGTCCCCACATGGACCACGACCACTGGATCCTCCCCCTCCCACTGCAAATTTCTCTCCAGCATCGCAGAGATATCCTTAACCCTAGCACCGGGTAGGCAACACAGCCTTCGGGACATGTTCTGCTGGCCGCAGAGAACCTTATCTACCCCCCGAATAATACTATCCCCTATCACTACGGCATTTCTTCTAACTCCCCCCTCTTGAATGGCCTCCTGATCCACGGTGCTGCAGCCAGGTTGCTCATCCATCCCACAGCCCCTGATCCCGTCCTTACATTGAGTAAGAGCCTCGGTCATGCTCGTCAGGGACAAGGGCTGTGGCTCCTGCCGCATCTCCTCCTGGTTCCCCCTACCTGCCTCGCTTATGGCCACACCTTCCTTTCCTTGCTCACTGCCTACTGAATTAGTTAAACTGGTCGGTGTGACCATCCCCTGGCACAAAACATCCAGGTAATACTCCCCCTCCCTGATGTACCGCAGCGTATGTCATGTTGTTACTTGTGGGCGGAGCACCAAGGCAAATTCCTTGTATGTGAATACTTGGCCAATAAACTTACTTACTTACTTATCATTACCCTCAGAGATCCAGTGTCTTAGGCTATGAGATACATTCGATAAATCCAGCATTTGCCATCCCAACTCATAATAGGTTAGCCACATTCCATCATGCATGCTTGGTACTCCTTGGCTGAAAGCTCATAAGTGATAGGAGCAGAATCAGGCCATTTGGCCCATCTACTCCACCATTCAGCCATGGCTGATCTATCTTTCCCTCCGGACCCCATTTTCCTGCCTTTCCCCCATAACCCCTGACACCCGTACTAATCAAGAATATGTCATTCTCTGCCTCATTCTCTGCATTGACTTGGTCTCCACAGCCGTCTGTGGCAATTAATTTCACAGATTCACCACCCTCTCACTAACAAAACTCCTCATCTCCTTTCTAAAGGTACGTCATTTTATTCTGAGGCTGTGGCATCTGGTCATAGATGCTCCCACCAGTGGAAACATCCTCTCCACATCCACTCTATCCAGCCCTTTCACTATTCAGTAAGTTTCAATGAGGTGCCCCCTCATCCTTCTAAACTCCAGCAAGTACAGGCCCAGTGCCGTCAAACGCTCATCATATATGAAGTTCTTACCTTCAGAATCATCTCTGCACGAGTCATGCCTTTGACAACAATCTTGGTGTAGCTCGCCGGAGCCTTGCGTACCACTTGCGAACCAATGGAAGGAAGATCCAGCAGAACGGTTTTGAGGGAATGAGTGTCCAGTAGTAGCTGAAAAATAAATATTAATATCACTGATGATATATTTTCAATGTTAGTTTGGTGCATTGAGTCATGGAGTCATTCATACACGGAAAAGGCTCTTCAGCCCAGCTCATCAATACTGATCAAGAAGCCTCATCTAAGCTCATCCCAGTTGCCAACATTTGGCCTATATCCCTCTAAACTAGGACTTCATTCCTTGGAGCTCAGAAGGATGAAGGGTGATCTTGTAGAGGTGTATACGATCATGAGAGGGCTAGGGTAAATGCACGGAGTCTTTTAACCAGAGTAGGGAAATCAAGAACCGGAGCAAATAGGTTTAAGGCGAGGGGGGGGGGGAAAGATTATATAGGAACTGGGGGGGCAACTTTGTTACACAAAGGGTGGTAGATAAATGGAACGAGCTGCAGAAGGAAATAGTTGAGGCAGGTATGTGGTTAGGATAGGTTTAGAGGGATATGGGTCAAACGCAGACAGGTGGGACTAGTGTAAATGGGGCATGTTGGTCAGTCTGGGTCAGTTGGGCTGAAGGGCCTGTTTGCACGCTGTATGACTCTATAAACCTTTCCTATCCATGTACCCGTCCAAGTGTTGTTATTGTATCCTGCCTCAACTACCTCCCGTGGCAGTTTGTTCCATAACCTACATGCTCCATCTACAGTAGTCCCATCTGCCTGGATCATATCATCATATATCCCTCTAAACCTATCCAATCCATTTATCCTGTATCCAATACAGATTCCAAATGTTTAAAAAAAAAAATATTGTGATGATGCCTGCCTCAACTATTTGCCACGTGTACCAAGGACTTCATTTTTGTATATTTTGTGTCTATCCTGAGGATTGAGTTGTTGAGGCAATTGTTTCAGCATCTTTAATCAGGGGTTGAAAAACTGAACCTAATTCAAGAAAAAATTAAAAAAGTGCTTTCTGCAGTTGGGGAGGGAAGGTTAAGGTTATTAAGGGAGTACAGGAGTGAATAGTGTTCAGTGTTGCCCTACGCCATACTCATTCAAATACTTTGTATAAAACTATGACAGAAAAATATTTCTGCAACTATTCTATGATAGACTGCACATATTAAAGAGCTCCAGCCCCAAGTAATGTATTGAAATTGTAACCTCAACGCTCAATAATCAATAGCGGCCTCAGTCTTCTGCACAAGGCTAACATTCATTCATTATAACACTAACCTAGGGTTCCCAAGAGGGAATATTGGCCAACAGAGCCAGCTTCTGTTGTGAAGTTGGATCTACTAGATTGGACTAAGGCCAACAGCATCAATCGCTAATGCCGTCCTTTTTGGTCTGTTGACTTGAAAGGTATTATTTAAGCTTTTTTTCACAGGAGAATCAAAGCCAAACTAAAATATTTAGTAAATTGACAATTCTTTATAGGATTACGCCGGGGGAACATATTCATCTTTATTGTTTGGACGTTCTGTACTTTAGCACGGAGATGTTTAAAGGACATCCCTTGTGAAGAGGGATGCACGTCCTCCAAAGAACTCAATGGAGTGTTTTTCTATTAAGATTCAAGATTCAAGAGAGTTTATTGTCATGTGTCCCTGATAGGACAATGAAATTCTTGCTTTGCTTCAGCACAACAGAACATAGTAGGCATTAACTACAAAACAGATCAGTGTGTCCATATACCATTGTATAAATATATACACACATGAATAAATAAACTGATTAAGTGCAAACAACAGATAATGGGTTATTAATGTTCAGAGTTTTGTCCGAGCAAAATTTAATAACCTGATGGTTGTGGGGAAGTAGCTATTCCTGAGCCTGGTCGTTGCAGTCTTCAGGCTCCTGTACCTTCTACCTGAAGGTAGCGGGGTGATGAGTGTGTGGCCAGGATGATGTGGGTCCTAAATGATGCTGCCAGCTTTTTTGAGGCAGCAGGCGCTACAGCGAATGCAGCGCCGGAGACCCGGGTTTGATCCTGACTACGGGTGCTGTCTGTACGGAGTTTGTACGTTCTCCCCGTGACCTGCGTGGGTTTTCTCCGGGATCTTCGGTTTCCTCCCACACTCCAAAGACGTACAGGTTTGTAGATTAATTGGCTTGGTAAATGTTAAAATTGTCCCTAGTGGGTGCAGGATGGTTTAATGTGCAGGGATCGCTGGTCGGCGCGGACCCGGTGGGCCAAAGGGCTTGTTTCTGTGCTGTATCTCTAAACTAAACTAAAAGCTTTTTGTTGCATGCTGTCGAAAGTGTACAGATGCATGATAAAGGGAATAATGTTTAGTGCAAGATAAAGTCCAGTAAAGTCTGATTAAAGATAGGCCAAGGGTCTCCAATGAGGTAGATAGTAGCTCAGGACCACTCTCTAGTTGTGGATGTTGATAGGATGGTTCGGTTGCCTGATAACAGCTGGGAAGAAAAGAACCCTGAATTTGAGGTGTGCGTTTTCACACTTCTGTACCTCTTGCCTAATGGTGGGGGGGGGGGGGGGTGGTGTAGACGAGAGAATGACCAGGGTGAGACTCATGCTTGATTATGTTGCTGGTCTTACTGCGACAGCATGAGGTGTAAATGGAGTCAATGGAAGGGAGGTTGGTTTGTGTGTTGGTCTGGGCTGCGTCCACAATTCTCTGCAATTTTGTGCGGTCTTGGATGGAGCTGTTCCTAAACCATGACGCGATGCATCCCGATAGAATGCTTTCTACGGCGCATCTGTAGTTGGTGAGAGTTGTTGGGGTCATGTCGAACTTTCTAAGCCTTCTAAGGAAGTAGAGGTGTTGGTGTGCTATCTTGGCCGGCGCTTCGATATGGCTGATCTGGGAGAAATTGCTGGTGATACTTCGTTCAGTTCAGTTTAGTTTATTGTCACGTGTACTAAAGTACAGAGAAAAACTTTTGTTGCGTGCTAACCGGTCAGCAGAAAGACAATACATGATTTACTCCTTGGAATGATGAATTTATGCATTGATATTTGTGAAATTTCAATCCATTTTTTGGATATCTTGTTGGGAAGATGCCAAACTTCCTAATCTGTGCTTTCTCTTACTTATCCAATAGCAAGTTCCACATCTTAACCATCCCCTGATTTCTCCACAGTCTCTGGATTGCAAGTGACTAACTGATATTTATGACACTTCCACAAAACTGGAAAAGCCATAAAAACGTCTATTAGGTCAACACTCCGGCTTGTGTTTCTAAAGAGGGAAGCTTGTTTGGTCTGGAAGGATTGGAGAAACATTACGGAGCTTCTATTACCAGCCACTGAATTCTCACATCCAGATTCCTGCAACACGTCTGAGCGATGTTTAATAATGCCTAACTGTAGAGATAACACTCTCTTTATTTATGTACGCAGCCGTATCGGGTGACAATTATTGAAGCGTGACTACAGAATTTAGTTTAGCTGCAGAGGGAAAATGCAAGTGCATTGAAGTCAAGTATCTCGAGTGGACTTGCTGGCTACTGTTCCAATCTACATGCCTTACTGAATTAGTCACAGTAGGTGACAGCCTTGCTGCCTTTTATAAGTGTCAAAGCTACTTATGCACCAAGTGTTATTCAACATGTAGCTGCTATGGAATGGGTAAAGGTTATTTGACCCATAGAGCTTACACTTCCCACAACCTTGCTTTTCCAGAATGACGGATTAATCTCAAAAAGGAGATACATACCTACTAGGAACGTTTAGTTTAGTGTAGTTTAGTTTAAAGATACCGCGCGGGAACAGGGCATTCGGCCCATCGAGTCTACACCGACCAGCGATCCCCACTAACACTAACACTATCCTCACACACGAGGGACAATTTACACGTATACCAGCCGACAAACCTACAAGCCCGCACGCCTTTGGAGTGTGGGGGGAAACCGAAGATTTCAGAGAAAACCCACGCGGGTCACGGAGACAAGGTACACACTCCGTACAGACAGCGCCTGTAGTCAGGATCAAACCCGGGTCTCTGGCGCTGTAAAGGCAGTAGCTCTACCGCTGCGCCACCGTGCCGCACAAAATGTTTGAGAAAATAAATAGCTAACAGGCTTTTCCTTAATACTCAAAATTATTGAGGTCAGAATATCATTCCACTTTATAAAATTTATGACTTCAAATCCTAGCAGCTTTATTCCACAGATAGATCGAGCAGTCAGGGTGACGCAGTGGCCCAGCTGGTAGAGTTGTTCCCTTGCAACGCCAGAGACCAGGGTTCCAGAGGTGTACAAAATCATGAGAGGAATAGATCGGGTACGTGCACAGAGTCTTTTGCCCAGAGTAGTGGACTCAAGGACCAAAGAACATAGGTTCAAGGTGAAGGGGAATAGATTTAATAGGAATCCGAGGGGTAACTTTTTCACACAAAGGGTGGTGGATGTATGGAATAAGCTGCCAGAGGAGGTAGTTGAGGCTGGGACTATCCCATCGTTTAAGAAACAGTTAGACAGGTACATGGATAGGACAGGTTTGGAGGGATATGGACTAAGCGCAGGCAAGTGGGATTAGTGTATAAGAAGGAACTGCAGATGCTGGAAAATCGAAGGTAGACAAAAGTACTGGAGAAACTCAGCGGGTGCAGCAGCATCTATGGAGCGAAGGAAATAGGCAACGTTTCGTCCCGAAACGTTGCCTATTTCCTTCGCTCCATAGATGCTGCTGCACCCGCTGAGTTTCTCCAGCACTTTTGTCTACAGTGTAATTAGTGTAGCTGGGACATTGTTGGCTGGTGTGGGCAAGTATTGCCGAAGGGCCTATCTCCACACTGTTTCACTCTATGAGTGCTGTCTGTGTGGAGTTTTCACGTTCTCCCTGTGGCCGCATGGGGATTCCCCCGGGCTCTCCGGTTTCCTCCCGCATCCCAAAGACGTCTGAGTTTGTAGGTTGATTGGTTTTGGTCAATTAAATTGCCCCTGGTGTGTCGGGAATGGTAGCGAATGCGGGACAGCATAGAACTAGCCTGAACGGGTGATGGATGGTTGGCGTGGACTTGGTGGGCCTAAGGGGCCTGTTTGCATGCTGTATTTCTGAACTAAATTTAACCAAACCACCCAGTAACCAATCTAGCTTGGAACAGGCAATTCATGTTTAAATTAATCAGAATCATACTGACTGTTTTTGACAATTATCACATTCAAGTTGGGAAAAAATTCAACTGAATCCCAATCTGATTTGAGGCATGCTCATTTTTCAAGCTACTTCTGCAGATTCTTTTCCAAGATAAACAACCAACAAACTTCTACATTGTCCACATGTCCCAATATTTTAAAGATCTGGAACATTTCACCTCTAAATGTCCTTTTCTTCGATACAGCTGACTCTTAGTTTTTAATCTTTCAGTATAACTTTAAAGATAAGATCGCAGAATCAATGCAGACTTCTGTGGTCCACATGCTGATTTACTGCACATTCATTTTACAATTACCTTATTTCTTTTAGATATGGCAAGATAAAATTTGGCAGTCATTTGAATCTTGATTCACGAATGACTTGCACAAGGTTAAACTAATCTGCTACCATGCACATTTTATTTGTGTCGGGAACAAACAACTTCCAGGTCCCAGTGTGTTGAAGGGTCCCGACTCGAAACGTCACCTATCCATGTTTAGTTTAGTTTAGTTATACAGCACGAAAACAGGTCCTTCGACCCACCCAGTCCGCACCGACCGGCGGTCCCCGCACATTAACACTACCCTAAACACACTGGGGATCATTTTTACATTTATACCAAGCCAATTAATCAACAAACCTGTACGTCTTTGGAGTGTGGGAGGAAACTAAAGATCTCGGAGAAAAGCCACGCAGGTCATGGGGAGAACGTACAAACTCTGTACAGTCAGCACCTGTAGCTAGGACCGAACCCGGGTCTCCGGCGCTGTAAGGCAGCAACTCAACTGCTGCCCACCGTGCTTCCCAACCATATTTTCTGGAACTCTCTACCACAGAGGGTAGTCGAGGCCAGTTCATTGGCTATATTTAAGAGGGAGTTAGATGTGGCCCTTGTGGCTAAGGGGATCAGAGGGTATGGAGAGAAGGCAGGTACGGGATACTGAGTTGGATGATCAGCCATGATCATATTGAATGGCGGTGCAGGCTCGAAGGGCCGAATGGCCTACTCCTGCACCTAATTTCTATGTTTCTATGTTTCTCCAGAGATGCCGCCTGACCCACTGAGTTACTCCAGCACTTTGGGACCCAGATTCTTGACACAGAGGCCCAGAACCCTTGACCAGACTGAGCTGGAGTGTTTTCTTCTCACAATAGGGGGAGCTAACGTGTGTCCACACATCACATAACATGCATTGATATGTCCAGACATGGTAATCCATCTTGTAACAGCTTAACCTGGCAATGCAAAAAGCTGGTTTATATTTATATATCATTCTGTTGGGCATCTAGATTTTTGGATCTGACCGTTTGGTGGCAGGGTGCATTAAAATGGGCAAAGATTACTCGGGCTAAGCTATTTCGGGTATCAAAACGACAGGTCCTCTGACAACAAGGAACACTTTATTGTATTATTTGATAATGTCACACCACTCCTGCTATCAGTTTCACTGGGGGAATGGTGATTTTAATAAGTTGTAAGCAGAGGTATTTACATCGGAGACAAAACATTAGATGTTAATCTCCCTTAAGCCTAAAGTGACCTTCACTGTAACAACATAGTGCGGGTCTGTGGTAAACAACCTGCACCCGACATCCAGGGGAAAGCAATTTCTTCGGACTGGGTTGGCGGCCGAGGGTTTAGTTTTAATGTAATGTGTAGACCACCACGTCCCTCCTGAGCCCGGGCCACGGGAGGGGGGGAAAAAAAAGAGAAGACAAGTCAAATTTGCAGACTTGTGTCAACAGCGAAAGGAATGCCAGCATGCAGACTGCTCCGTCTCCGGAGTCTGGTCATGAGGGTATAAAACTGTGGAGCTCGTACATTCCTGTACGGGTCAACTGGTATTAGCTGGCTGACAAGTAGATGCCAAATAAATGTGACACCGACAGATACCACAGCCTGCCAGACACCATTTGCCTCGGGCTGATAAAGTGCACTTGATATTTTACAGGTTCCACACACACACACACAAAAAGCCTTCATTTTTCTGCTCACGACATTAAGAAATGTAAGTCAATGGATAGGTTTTGTTCAGCATCCCACCCCTGTGCTAATTGACTGTAATCTTTGGTAAACAATTTACTGAGACATATTTGAGATTCCAATATTCTATTGCACTGAAATACGCATGCGAGCTAAATATACATTCTTATCACAATCCTCATTCTTACGCTGTTAAATCAGTATCAACTATTTTGGTTAAATGCATGTCCTATTTAAGAACACTGTTGAAGTTCGATGAACGGAGGCAACATCAACAACAATGTGTCTGAGGCACACAAAAAAGCTGGAGAAACTCAGCGGGTGCAGCAGCATCTATGGAGCGAAGGAAATAGGCAACGTTTCGTCCCGAAACGTTGCCTATTTCCTTCGCTCCATAGATGCTGCTGCACCCGCTGAGTTTCTCCAGCTTTTTTGTGTACCTTCGATTTTCCAGCATCTGCAGTTCCTTCTTAAAAACAATGTGTCTGAGGCAGTATCTCAAAGAGTAAAGGGCCTGTTACTCTCAGCTCTCTCAGCACCACGTTGAGTCTGGAGACTCGGTGTAGGTTACCGGCCACTTGTCACTTAACAGGCTCCATTAGCTTTAGACCTCACCTGATGCGTACTTCTTTTATCTTTCTCTTCAGCAAGCACAGTGGCACAGCGGTAAGAGTTGCTGCCTTACAGCGCCAGAGCTGGGTTCAATCCTGACTACGGGTGCTGTCTGTACGGAATTTGTACGTTCTCCCTGTGACTGCGTGGGTTTTCTCCGGGCGCTCCGGTTTCCTCACCCGTTCCAAAGATGTGCAGGTTTGTAGGTTCAGTGGCCTTTGTAAATTCTCCCTAGTGTGTAGGATAGAAGTAGTGCATGGGTGGTCGCTGGTCGACGGTCAATGCGGACCCGGTGGGCCGAAGGGCCTGGATCCACGCAGTATCTCTAAACTAAGTTCTATGCCTGTCCAAACCAGTTTAGTTTAGAGATACAGCATGGATACATAGAAACATAGAAAATAGGTGCAGGAGTAGGCCATTCGGCCCTTCGAGCCTGCACCGCCATTCAATATGATCATGGCTGATCTTCCAACTCAGTATCCTGTACCTGCCTTCTCTCCATACCCCTTGATCCCTTTAGCCACAAGGGCCACATCTAGCTCCCTCTTAAATATAGCCAATGAACTGGCCTCAACTACCTTCTGTGGCAGAAAATTCCAGAGATTCACCACTCTCTGTGTGAAAAATGTTTTCCTCATCTCGGTCCTAAAAGATTTCCCCCTTATCCTTAAACTGTGACCCCTTGTTCTGGACTTCCCCAACATCGGGAACAATCTTCCTGCATCTAGCCTGTCCAACCCCTTAAGACTCTTTGGCCCAGCAAGACCACGCCGACCATCGATCACGCACTCACGCCAGTCCTATGTTAACCCACTGTCTCGGGACAATTTACAGAGGTCCAATGAACCTACAAACCCGCACATCTTTGGGATGAGGGAGGAAACCAGAGCAACCGAGACTTAATGTAGAAACAAGAAACTGCAGACGCTGGTTTACAAAAAATGACACAAAGTGCTGGAGTAACTCTGTGAGTCAGGCATTATCCTTGGAGAACATGCAAAGGAGACATTGTGGGTCGGGACTCTTCTTCAGGCTGATTGTAAGTGGGGAGGGGGGAGAAAGCTGGAAGGGAGGAGGGACAGGGGACCCATTACCTGCCACACTAAGTCCTACCCCTCCTCTCCTCTGCTTTCTCTACCCCCCCCCCCCCCCCACCCCCACTACAATGTCTGAAGAAGGGTCCTGACCCAAAACATCACCTACACATGTTCTGCAGGGATTTCTGCTTGACCCACAGAGTTACTCCAGCACTGTGTCTTTTCTTAGGAAAGGAACTCGCCAGCTCTCAGGAATGTGTTAGAACATCACGAAACGTTGCCTATTTCCTTCGCTCCATAGATGCTGCTGCACCCGCTGAGTTTCTCCAGCATTTTTGTCTGCCTTCAATGTTTATACTGCTGGCTGTAAGCTAGCCAAGCGAATATGAGGTGCTGTGTGGACTCACTCTGGCAATGGTTGGAGGATGACAATCATCAACATCATTTTACTTAAGATTACTTGTTCTGCGAGTCTGTGTGAACTGCTGAATTCAATTTTATAACTGAAAGATAAAACATATGTTCCACTGCCTTATGGAAAATACAACGTTCAGGTGGCCCTTAAAAAGAAAATCTTGCATATGTGTGTATATTAATCCAGTTTAGTTATCCCCGAAATCAAACCAATTCGTATAAGTCATTTTCATTGAGCCTTTGTCAAAGACAAGATTGTCCAAAGAACTTTATCGCTAATGAAGTATTTCATTAGTGTTTAACCCTATTGTAAATTAGGATAAACAAAAGTGCTGGAGAAACACAGCGGGTGCGGCAGTATCTATGGAGCGAAGGAAATAGGCAACGTTTCAGGACGAAACCCTTCTTCAGATTAGTAAATTAGGATATTTGGCCAACAATTTATGGACAGAAAGAAGCCACAAAATTTTCATTGGACAACAGTAACACTTTTACCAATTCTGAAAGCCAGGTAACCTAGATATGGTTAGATAACCTGATGGATAACCTAGCTAATTTACGCATTAGCTAAAGGGTTACTGAAAGATACCTGCCCAGTTTTAGGTTTGGAAGGAACTGCAGTTGACACAAAGCTGGGTGGCAGTGTGAACTGTGAGGAGGATGCTATGGGAATGCAGGGTGACTTGGACAGGTTGGGTGAGTGGGCAGATGCATGGCAGGTGGCAGATTACAGATGGCAGATGCAGTTTAATGTAGATAAATGTGAGGTTATCCACTTTGGTACGAAAAACAGGAAGGTAGATTATTATCTAAATGGTGTCAAAGGGGAAAGGGGAAAAGGGGAAGTACAACGGGTTCTGGGAGTACTTGTTCATCAATCAATGAAAGTAAGCATGCAGGTACAGCAGGCAGTGATGAAAGCGAATGGCATGTTGGCCTTTATAACAACAGGAGTTGAGTATAGGAGCAAAGAGGTCCTCCTGCAGTTGTACAGGGCTCTAGTGAGACCACACCTGGAGTATTGTGTGCAGTTTTGGTCTCCAAATTTGAGGAAGGACATTCTTGCTATTGAGGGAGTGCAGCGTAGGTTCACAAGGTTAATTCCCAGGATGGCGGAATTGTCATATGCTGAGAGAATGGAGCGGCTGGGCTTGTATACTATGGAATTTAGAAGGATGCGAGGGGATCTCATTGAAACATATAAGATTATTAAGGATTTGGACACGCTAGAGGCAGGAAACATGTTCCTGATGTTGGGGGAGTCCAGAACCAGGGGCCACAGTTTAAGAATAAGTCATTTAGAATGGAGATGAGGAAACACTTTTTCACGCAGAGAGTTGTTAGTCTGTGGAATTCTCTGCCTCAGAGGGCGGTGGAGGTTGGTTCTCTGGATACTTTCAAGAGAGAGCTAGATAGGGCTCTTAAAGATAGCGGAGTCAGGGGATATGGGGAGAAGGCAGGAACGGGGTACTGATTGTGGATGATCAGCCATGATCACATTGAATGGTGGTGCTGGCTCGAAGGGCCGAATGGCCTACTCCTGCACCTATTGTCTATTGCAGTTGCTGGTTTAAACCGAAGATAGACACAAAATACTGGAGTAACTCAGCGGGATAGGCAACTACTTTGGAGAGAAGGAATGGGTAACGTTTCAGGTCAAGACCCTTCTTCAGACTGAGAGTCAAGGGGAGGGAAACAAGAGATATGGAAGGGTACAAAGAACAAGTAAGGTGTGAAAAGGACAGATCAAAGCAGACGATGGTCAAGGAAATGTACAATGGTTGATTGTTGGATGAGAGGAAGGTGACAACGAGGCATGCAAACAGTAAAATGAATCAGGTGGGCAATGAAACTAGTAGGAAGGTGTATCACAAACGGTGTAGCAGTACTATCAGGAAATAAGCTTAACCTCCACGTTTAAGACTCCAGATTGGGACTCAAAGGTACAAACTTCCGACTCAAACAGGGAACACTATCGAGTGAGCTGATTTCATCCAAGTCGAGAAGGCTCGATCATGCGTAGAACTGAACTGCAGATGGTGGTTTATACCGAAGATAGACACAACGTGCTGGAGTAACTCTTGCGGGTCAAGCAGCATCTCTGGAGAAAAGGAATGGATGACGTTTCGGGTCGAGACCCTTCTTCAGACTGGAGAAGGGTCTCGACCCGAATCGTCACCTATTCCTTTTCCCCAGAGATTCTGCCTGGCCCGCTGCGTTACTTCAGCACATTGTGTCTATCTTCAAGAAGGTTAGATTTTCATTTTCAATGAGGCCAAAGATTGTGTGGTAACAGATTTGAAAAATGAACTGCCACAGCATGTCTCACATTGATATCACATGGGGTTTCACAATGTGCTAGAATAACTGAGTGGGTCAGGCCGCATCTCTGGAGAGAGGTGACCTTTTGTGTCGGGACCCTTCTTCAGACCCTCATTGTGGTAGAAACCAGGTGGGGGGGGGGGGGGTGACTGGCGGATGGTTGGACAAAGGCCAGCGTTGAAAAGACAAAATGTGTGAGATAAGGATAGTTGAGGTGAGAATATTGACGTCAAAGAAGAACATAGAACATACGAGAGAACAGCATAAGTACAGGCACTTCGGCCCCTGGAGTGTGTGCCACACATAGTGTCAACACCATCTCTTATCTGCCTGTATATAATCCATACTTCTCCATTCCCTGCCTATCCAATTAATTTTTTTAAAGCCACTAACATATCTGCCTCTTCCACCATCAGCTCGTTGCAAGAACTCACCTATCTATGTAAAAAACTTGCCCTGCACATCTCCTTTAAGCTTTGCCGCTCTCACCTTAAAACTAAGCCCGTTAAGAGTTTGATTTTTCCATCCTGGGAAAAAGATTCTGACTGTCCACCCCGTGTTCTCCTTATTCACCCTATCTATGTCTCTCATAATTTTATATACTTCTATCAGATCCTTCCAGAACCTCTGGCATTCCAGAGAAAACAATCCAAATGTGTCCAACCTCTCCCTGTAGCTAATGCCCTCCAATCCAGCATCGTCCTGGTAAACCTCCGCTGCTCACAATATTGAGTATGAGTCAGGAAGTCAGGATGCAGCTCTACAGAACTTTGGTTAGGCCGCATTTGGAGTATTGCGTACCATTCCGGTCGCCCCATTAAAAGAAGGATGTGGGGGCTTTGGAGGATATAGTGCAGAGGAGTTATTTTTAATATAGTAATTGGAATGAGGAGTGTCATACGATATGTATAGAAGTTGAGATGTTATGTCACAGTTGTACAAGACATGGGTGAGGGGACATTTGGAGTATTGTGCTCGGTTGGGGTCACCCTGTTACAGGAAAGATGTTGTTCAGCTGAAACGGGTGCAGAGAAGATTTATGAGAATGTTGCCAGGAATCGAGAGCCTGAGCTATAGGGAGAAGTTGGGCAGGATAGGACTTTATTCCTTGGAGCACAGGAAAATGGGATGATTTTATAGCGATGTATAGGATCATGAGGGGAGATGATGGGGTAAATGCACTAACTCTTTTACCCAGAGTAGGGGATTCAAGAATTAGAGGACATTGGTTTAAGGTGAGTGGGGAAAGTTTTAATAGGAACCTGGAGGGCAACTTTTTCACATATGTATATGGAACGAGCGGAGAGAGGAGATGGTTGTGACAGATACTATAACAACATTGAAAGGACATTTGGACAGATACATGGATAGGAAAGGTTTAAGAGGGAAATGGGCCAAACGCAGGTAAGTAGGACTAGTGTAGAAGAGGCATCGTGGTCAGCATGGGCACTGGTCCAAAGAGCCTGTTTCTGTGCCGTATGACGCAAAAAGCTTTGCGGAATCACAGCACTAAAACAAGCCATTCAGCCTGCCGAATCTGTACTATCTGTACTAGCGGCAGTGGCGCAGCGGTAGAGTTGCTGCCTTACAATGCCAGAGACCTGGGTTCGATCCTGACTGTAGGTTTCGTCCGTACGTTCGTCTGTACAGTTTGCACGTTCTCCCTGTAGCCGCGTGGGGTTTTTTGGGTGCTCCGGTTTCCTCCCACATTCGACGTGTAGATTTGTAGGTTCATTGGCCTTTTGTAAATTGAACTGAAATCTGTAAATAGAACTAGTGTGAGGGGGATGGTTGGTCGGCGTGGACTCGGTGGGCTGAAGGGCCTGATTTCATGCTCCAAACTAAACTACCTGGGTGCAATCCGCCTATTTCCTCAAAGCTGTGCAAATACTTTTACTTCAAGCATCCGACGTTAACTCAATTAAAAAGGAAAAGCAAACATGTGGGGAAAGCCCAAAGATTACAGGGAAGTCGAAATAAAATAGGGCTGTGGTCAGCAGGTTATGTTGAAGAACACACAACAGAATTATTATTTAAACACAAAAAGCTGGAGTAACTCAGTGGGACAGGCAGCATCTCTGGGTGACATTTCGGGTCAAGTCTGAAGAAGGGTCACCCATTCCTTCTAGACTAGTCTGAAGAAGGGTCTAGACCCAAAACATCACCCATTCTTTCTCTCCAGCGATGCTGCCTGTCCCACTTTTGTGTCTATTTTCGGTTTAAACCAACATCTGCAGTTGCTTCCTACAGAATTATTCTTTGTCCCCTTTAGTTATGTGGTTCCTATGGTTTGATATTTATGCTTTTTAAGTATACTCCTATTCAAGTTAGTACTTCATGAATTTGTCCTGATAAAATCTCTGCAGAATAATCCAGTTATTGAATCTGGCAAATGTTAACATGTCACTTTGTTTGCTTGCTTTGCAGCCAAGGTATTCACCTTTTGCTTCTGCAACAGTCTGCTAAAAATTACCTCAAGGAAACAGGTTTGAGATCAAAGCTGAAGGTTGGCTCGGAGCAGGTTGTGGGAAACGTTCCTTGTATCTTTTAACCCGACCATGATTGATAGCTTTATTTAATTGTTAGAGATTCTCTTTGATGTTTTTAGTCTTGGGGTGGAAAGGGTTGATTATCGAGACAGAGATATTTATTTGGCAGCTTTTTGCTAAATCAGCCGTTCTTCCAGTTTTGCAGCCTTTGTAAAAGGTTAGCATTTCAAATCCTGGGAGCATTCAACGTCAGATACTTTCCACACTTAGAGTCATGATGCATGGAAACAGGCCCTTCGGCCCAACTTGTCCATGCCGACCAACATGTCCCATCTACACTGGTCCCAGGTACACAAAAATGCTGGAGAAACTCAGCGGGTGCAGCAGCATCTATGGAGCGAAGGAAATAGGCGACGTTTCGGGCCGAAACCCTTCTTCAGACTGATAGGGGGTGGGGGGGGGGGGGGGGGGGGGGGAGAAGGAAGGCACTGGTCCCATCTGCCTGCGATTGGCCCATGTCCCTCTAAACCTATCCTATCCATGTCATCATTGTTGAAAACATCAACGGGCACGGTGCCTTACAATGCTGTGTACGACAGTGATCGCAACTTCTACTGAAGTGTGGACGGCCGTTGGCTCGCTGGGAGCTCATCCGCCCTTTGACAGGTCTTGATTTTGGTCCTGCTGGGGGTCCACAGCCCTCTCCTCACCTGGCAAACCAGGTGGGGGAGAGGGTTAATCGCCGACTATCTGACCATGGAGCGGGTAGCACGGGATTACATGGTACCCGTGGCGGGGGGGGGGGAACTCCCCCCAACCTGACTGATCCATGTACCTGTCTAAATGTTTCATAAATGTTGCGATCGTACCTGTCTCAACTACCTCCTCCGGCAGCTCGTTCCATACACCCACTGTGTGAAAAGGTGCACTTCATGTTTGTATTAAATCTTTCCCCCCTCACCATAAACCTATATCCCCTAGTTCCCAATTCCCCTGGTCTGAGCAAGAGACTCTGTGCATCTTCATGATCTGATAAAAGACTCTGTGCATTCACTATCTATACCCATCACGGTTTTATACTCTCTATAAGATCACCCCTCAGCTTTCTCTGCTCCAATCAATAAGGTCCTATCCTGTCCCACCTCATCCTATACTTAGTCACTCAAGTCCTGGCAACATCTTCGTAAATCTTCTCTGCATTTTTCCCAGCTTGTTGACATCCTTCCTAGAGAAAGGTGACCAAAACTGAACACAGTACTCCAAGTGTGGCATCACCAACGTCTTAGATTAAATAACTTATAAACATAAAACTTTCACATTAAACTCTCATTAGGGCGGCTCAGTTGTGCAGCGGTAGAGTTGCTGCCTTACAGCATTAGAGACCTGGTTCGATCCTGACTAGGGGTGCTGCCTGTACGGAGTTTGTACGTTCTCCCTGTGACCGCGTGGGTTTTCTCCAGGTGCTCTGGTTTCCTCCCAGGTTGCAAAGACATGCGGGTTTGTAGGTCAATGGGCTTCTGTAAATTGTCCCTCGTGTATATGTTAGAGCTGATGTATGGGTGATTGCTGGTCGGGACAGACTCGGTGGGCCGAAGGGCCTGTTTCTACGCTGTATCACAAAACCAAACAAAACAAAACATTTTATTTTGATCTATTGAGCAAGTCAGTGACCCGTTTTCTATGATTGTGCAAATTTATAAAAATATTAAAGGCAGACAAAAATGCTGGAGAAACTCAGCGGGTGCAGCAGCTTCTATGGAGCGAAGGAAATAGGCAACGTTTCATGCCGAAACCCTTCTTCAGACTGATGTAGGGTAGGGGAGGTGGGAAGAAGAAAGGAAGAGGAGGAGCCAGAGGGCTGAGGGAGAGCTGAGAAGGGGAGGAGACAGCAAGGGCTACCGGAAATTGGGGAAGTCAATGTTCATACCGCTGGGGTGTAAACTGCCCAAGCGGAATATGAGGTGCTGCTCCTCCAATTTCCGGTGGTGCTCACTCTGGCCATGGAGGAGGCCCAGGACAGAAAGGTGGGATTCGGAATGGGAAGTTGAAGTGCTGAGCCACCGGGAGATCAGGTTGGTTAATGCGGACCGAGCGGAGGTGTTCGGCGAAACGATCGCCAAGCCTACGCTGGGTCTCACCGATATAGATCAGCTGACATCTAGAGCAGCGGATGCAATAGATGAGGTTCGAAGAGGTGCAGGTGAACCTCTGTCGCACCTGGAACGACTGCTTGGGTCCTTGAATGGAGTTGAGGGGGGGAGATAATCTCTTGCGGATGCAGGGAAAAGTGCCCGGGGAGGGGGTGGTATGGGAAGAATTGACAAGGGAGTTACGGAGGGAGCGGTCTTTGCGGAAAGCAGACAGGGGGGGGGGGGGGGGGGAGGAGATGGGAAGATGTGGTGAGTGGTGGGGTCACGTTGGAGGTGGCGAAAATGACGGAGGGCTATTTGTTGTATGTGACGGCTAGTGGGGTGGAAGGTGAGGACTAGGGGGACTCTGCCCTTGTTACGAGTGGGGGGATGGGGAGATGGAGCAGTGTTACGGGGTACTGAAGAGACCCTGGTGCGAGCCTCATCTATAGTAGGGGAGGGGAACCCCCGCTCCCTGAAGAATGAGGACATTTCTGATGCCTCATATTAAGCTTTATCTGCGTGAATTGAAGGCCCGTGTATCAATGGCTCTTGGAATTAAATCAGCAGGATAGTACACTGTCCTTAGAATAATAATAATAAATTTTATTTATGGGCGCCTTTCAAGAGTCTCAAGGACACCTTTCAAGAGTCTCAAGAATACTCCACCGGAATAACACGGAATCATCCTTAAACAGCTGAAGTTGGAGATAACAGCTGAGCTTCTGACAGCCTCCGCCTGCACCATGCTCTTCATACAAGGAATGTTGCTGTTACAAGCAAATGGAGGCACCAAAGAGTATGCAATGCCATCTATAATGGACTAAACAGCTGTATGCATAGTCTATTTGGTGATACAACCCAATCATTCAAAAATATTTAGGTATTTTGTTTCAAGATATTTCTAAATGCATAAATGTATTGTATGAAGAAGGGTCTTGACCCGAAACGTCACCCATTCCTTCTCTCCAGAGATGCTGCCTGTCCCGCTGAGTGACTCCCACTTTTTGTGTCTATCTTCAGTTTAAGCCAGCATCTGCAGTTCCTTCCTACACTTAATGTATTTTATGTTGATTTAATTTGAGGAGCGCACTAATAATCAAAAGTCTAGATGGAAAGCATATGGTTTGCTTGCCTTCATTGGCCAGGGCATTGAGTGTAAGAGTCTGGTAAATCATGGTGCACCTCTGTAGGACTTTGGTTAGGTTGCATTTGAGTATTGCATGCAGTTCTGCTTGAGCCATTTACAGGGAAGATGTGGAGGCTTTGGAAATATTGATAGACTTTATTAATCCCCTTATTCAGGGGAAATTCTGATGTCCTTGCAGCACACTAATAAAAATACAACACAGTATTCATAAAGAAATTCAACACCAAAACATCCCCCCACAGTGATTCCCACTGTGAGGGAAGGCACAAAGTCCAGTCCCCATCCTCTTGTCCACCCATAGTCGGGCCTATTGAGGCCTCCACAGTCGCCGCCACGGCGCCCGATGTTCTCGCCGGGTGATGGTACTCCGGCGTCGGGAGAACCCCCAGCGGCTTGGGGTGCCAGGAACGGCCGCCTTCCCACCGGAGCCTGCGGCTTCCAAGCCAACAGACCACGCCAGACGGAGCTCCGCACACTGGTGATCTCGGCGAGATGTAAGTTCAACGTCGCAGCTGGCCGCTCCGCAGAAACGCGGCTCCACGATGTTTTCCTCGGCGGTACCAAGCATACTGGAGTCCCAGCACGGCGACCCAGGAAAGGCATCGCCCGCTCCATGACAGCGCTCCAGCGCTGCGCCGCCGCCAAAGCCGACGTTCTGCGCCGCCGCCAAAGCCGATGTTCTGGCCAGGTCCCCTCAGGGAAACGTCGCTCCAGGACCCGCTGGTAGGCCGCGAGGACAGGTCGAAGACGTTGCTCGGAGGAAGGCAACCCCTCCGACCAGGTAGGGACTTAGAAAAGCAGTTTCCCCCTTCCCCCCCACCACCCCCCACACATAAAAGATTTAGACCCCCTGACTGTACACTTAACAAACTAAAAATAATAAAAAAGAAGGGAAAAAAACGGACAGCTGCAGGACAGGCAGCCGTTCAGGACAGCGCCTCCTCCGGAAAGGGTGCAGAGGTGATTTACATGAATGATGCTTGGATTAGGGGGTATTAGTTACAGGGAGACAATGGACAGACTTGGATTGTTTTCTCTAGAACGCTGAAGGTTGAGGGGGGGGACCTGATAGAATTATATAACATTATAGATAGCACAATGGGCTAAGTGTTCGGCTGGCAACCGGAAGGTAGCTGGTTCGAATCCCGCTGGGAGTGCATACTGTCGTTGTGTCCTTGGGCAAGACACTTCACCCACCTTTGCCTGTGTATGTGGATGTAATTATGTGAAGCACTTTGGGGTCAATGCAAGTTGACTAAAAATGTGCTATATAAATAAAGAAATATATATATATTATGTGAAACTTAGAAAGGGTAGGACAGTTAGAATCAATTTTTTCAGGTTGGAAATATCAAAGATAGAGGGCATAGTCTTAAGGTGAGAGGGGCAACGTTTAAAAGAAAACGGCAAGGCAAGGTTTTTTATTTTACACAGAGTGAGTGCCTGGAACGTGCTGCCAGGGGTGGTGGTGGAGGCAGGTGTGATAGTGGTGTTGAGGACAGTTTTGAATGGGCACATGGATATATAGGGAATGGAAGGGTATAGATTAGGTCCACAGATACAAATCTGCCTTGGAATAAGATCCAGCATTGACAGTGAAAAGGCCTATTCCTGTGCTGTAATGTTCTATGTACTATGACTGAACAAGTGGGACTATAATGCAAGCCGATAGACACTTGGCCAGAAACAGATTGGAAATGAGCACACATGGGTTTCTGAACAAGTCACAATGGCCGGCACAGTGGCGCAGCGGTAGAGTTGCTGCCTTACAGCGCCAGAGACTCGTATTCCATCCTGACTATGGGTGCTGTCTGTACAGAGCTTGTACGTTCTACCTGTGACTGCGCGCTCCGGTTTCCTCCCACACTCCAGAGACGTGCAGGTCTCTGGCTTCATTGGCTTCGGTAAATTGTCCCTAGTGTGTAGGATAGAGCTGGTACACGGGTGATCACTGGTCGGTGCAGACTCGGTGGGCCGAATTGAATTGAATTGAATTGAATTGAATACCTTTATTGTCATTCAGACCTTATGGTCTGAACGAAATTTCGTGCCTGCAGTCATACATACAATAATACAATAATAAACAACAATAAACACAAATTAACACCACCACAGTGTATCCTCCAAGCACCTCCTCACTGTGGTGGAGGCAAAAATCTTAGGGTTACTGTCTCTTCCCTCCTCTTCTCCCTCTGCGCTGAGGCGATTACCCACCGGGCGATGGTACACCGACCGAAGGGCCTGTTTCCACGCCGCACCTGTCAACTAAACTAAACTAAACTAACCACCCACAGAGACTTATGCAGCTAGTCACGATTTAGAAAACGGTGGAGCTGTGTAAAGGATTGTGTTCACACGCAGTCTTCATTGAGGTGGTTTACACTTCATTCCATCCAAGGCCACAAGCAATAGCAGAGAATTGTGGATTCAGCCCAGACCATCACACAAACCAACCTCCCTTCCATTGACTCAATTTATACCTCACGCAGTCTTGGCAAGGCCAGCAGCATAATCAAGGACGAGTCGCACCCCGGTTACTCCCTCTTCTCCCCTCTCCCATCAGGCAAAAGGTATAGAAGTGTGAAAACGCACACCTCCAGATTCAGGGACCGTTTCTTCCCTGCTGTCGTCTGCCAACCGAACCATTCTACCAACAACTCAAGAGCGGTCCTGAGCTACTATCTACTGCATTGGGGACCCTCGGACTATCTTTGATCAGATGTTACTGGCTTTAACTTGCATGAAATGTTATTCACATTATTTCCCTTCATAATATATCTGTACACTCTGGATGGCTTGATTGTAACTATGTATTGTCTTTCTGCTGACTGGTTAGCACCCAACAAAAGCTCTTCACTGTACCTCGGTGCACAATAAACTAAACTCAGAACTAAACTCAAAACACTTACTAAAGCCCTTTGATATCTATCTGTGACCATGACTTGCATCTCCGTCTGCAGTCTGAATCTGAACCTACACCTCACAAGCAAGTGCATCAAAACCAGTGGCCTTGTAAGGAATGGTTGCACTAATGCGCAGGAACCAAACCTTTATTGTTTAGCTGGGCTCGCTTAGTGGAATGCGTAGAAAGGAACTGCAGATGCTGATTTACACTGAAGATAGACACAAAATGCTGGAGTGACTCAGCGGGTTTCAGAGGTTATGGGGGGAAGGCAGGAATGGGGTTAGGAGGAAGAGATAGATTGAATGGTGGAGTAGACTTGATGGGCTGAATGGTCTAATTCTGCTATCATTTATGATCATATGATCTTATGATACGCCGCATCTCTGGATAGAAGGGATGGGTGACGTTTCGGGAACTGAGGAAAGGGTCTGAAAGAAGGGTCTCAACCCGAAACGTCACCCATTCCTTCTCTCCAGAGATGCTGCCTGTCCCGCTGAGTTACTCCAGCATGTTGTGTCTATCTACGCTTTGTGCAAAGTTACAAAGTGCAGCTGCAAGAGAAAAAGCCAGTTACATGATCTATCTATTTCTCAGAGCAAAGGAAACAACAGTGTAATTGTTCTCTATCGCAATCTGAAATCCATCAGAATGAATAATTACAGGCTGATTTTCTACAAAGCATTGTTCATTCTGGTTTTCTGTACAATCATCCATTTATTCTTATACATTGTACTTCCCTGCAACTAAAATGAAGAATGCGACAGCTCGTCTCCTTGTGAAATGCTGAACCAGTATGAAGCATCCCCATGCCCAGTATCCATAACATGCAGGCACAAAATGCTGCAGTAACTCAGCGGAACAGGCATCATCTCTGGAGAGAAGGAATGGGTGACGTTTCGGGTCGAGACCCTTCTTCAGACTGAGAGTCAGGGGAGAGGGAGACACAGAGATATGGAAGGGTAAGGTGTGAAAACGACAGATCAAAGCAGACGATGATCTCGGAGATGTGGAACGGTTCATTGTTGGCTGAGGGGAAGGTGACAACGAGGTATACAAACAGTGAAATTAATCAGGACAGTCAAACTCGACGGAGAACTAGGGTGGGGGAGGGACGGAGAGAGAGGGAAAGCAAGGGTTAATTGATGTTAGAGAAATTAATATTCATAGCGTTGGGTTGTAAGCTGCCCAAGCGAAATATGAGGTATTATTCCTCCAATTTGCATTTGGCCTCACTCTGTACTTTTGGCTAAGTTAATCTATTAAAAACCTATCCTTATTAACACTGCTATAACTGAGTGAAGCAGGATCATTGTGTTCATATCAGTCCTTTTGTGAAAGGGTGCAAGAAGAAGTACTTAACCCAATGTGCTATTATCCAGAATTGGATCCAGAACAAGATTAGCTCTTGGTTCGCATGGACAAGTTGGGCTGAAGGGCTTGTTTCCGTGCTGCATGACTCTATCACTCTGACTAAGACATGGAATTCAAATCTTCTCTCCTATCTCGTTACAAAAAATCATCTGAAATAAAGTGTGGTCCAGGTTTGTCCCAGTTTCCAACATATGCAATGGAAAAGCAAGTTTCTGAATTCAAATGACCACCCCAATATGTAGAAACAAAGAACTGCAGATACTCGTTTATACCAAAGATGGACACAAAGTGCTGGAGTAACTCAGCGGTTCAGGCAGCATCTCTGGAGAAAAAGAATGGGTGACGTTTCGGGTCGGGACCCTTCTTCAGACGGAAGATGCTGCCTGACCTGCTGAGTTTACTTTAGTTTAGAGAAACAGTGTGGAGATATGTCCTTCGGCCCACCGTGTCCACGTCGACCGGCGATCCCTGTACACTAGCATTATCCTACACAGTGGGGACAATTTACAATCTTTACCAAAGCCAATTAACCTACAAAGTTGTACGCCTTTGGAGTGTAGGAGGAATCCGGAGCATCCGGAGAAAACCCACGCGGTCACAGGGAGAACGTACAAACTCCATACAGACAGCAGGCGTTGGTGCTGTTAGGCAGCAACTCTACCGCTGTGCTACCCCAGTTACTCCAGCACTTTGTGTTCAACCTAAAATAGCTGACACTCATCCTATTAAGGCAAGAAAGCTCAAGATACCAGGGCGCTGGGGCAGACAAGTTTCCAGTTCTGACTTGAGCACACTTTTCCTCTCCTTATTTCAGATTTCCGACATTTGCAAATCATTTCCCATGAATTCTTACCTGCTCAGCTCCCACCATACTGATTGGCTTGCACTTGAAAAGGTGGTTGATGAATTTTGGAATGAAGGAGCTGTACAAAGAAGAAAATTAAACGTTATATTCTGGAGCAAAAAAAAGGCGCATCAAGGATAAAACATCTGTCCCATTTCTGGAAACACGTGACTTTTTTTAGTTTAGTTTAGAGACACAGCGCGGAAACGGACCCTTCGGTCTACCGAGTCCCTGGCAGACTCCGAAAACACACTAGGGACAATTCTACATTTATACCAAGCCAATTAACTTACAAACCTGCACGTCTTTGGAGTGGGGGAGGAAACCGAAGATCTCGGAGAAAGGTTCCGCAGGTCACCGGGAGAACGTACAAACTCCGTACAGACAGCACCCGCCGCTGCAAGGCAGCAGTTCTAGTAGATAATGCTACAGGCATCTTGGAAAACCTGCATTGGGGCCACCGAGAAGCCGAAAGAAAGGATGAGAGCTTCACGCCCTTCAGCTCAGCACTGCTTTCTTTCTACAACCCCCAAAAGACAGAGAGTGCTGGAGTAACTCAGCGGGTCAGGCAGCATCTCTGTGGAGAACGTGGACAAGTACAAAGTGCTGGAGTAGCTCAGCGGGTGTGGAGAACGTGGACAAGTACAAAGTGCTGGAGTAGCTCAGCGGGTCAGGCAGCATCTCAGCAGCACAGGATCCTAGATAACCTCAAAATTAAAAATCTATATCCATGATCAGTGATTTTCTGAAGTGTTGAGAGCAAGGATCGGTGACAATAGCAGGTGGACAATAATCCTCCATTGTACGTGCTAAGCATCCAACGCAAGGGCAGTAGCCATCATGTCTACATTGCACAATAGAAGATGAATTTCTATTCCTAGGTCTAGGAACAGGTTTGATGGCTACCTTCCCATTCACCGGCTGTTCATATGCTCATCAGTTCGCCAACCTTTGCCTGTTATGTGGACTGTGTTAAATAGCTCAGAGGCAGGGATGGCACGGTGGCGCAGCAGTAGAGTTGCTGCCTTACAGCGCCAGAGACCCGGGTTCCATCCTGACCGAGGGTGCTGTCTGTACGAAGTATGTACATTCTCCCAGTGACCTAGAGGGTTTCCTCTGGGTGCTCCGGTTTCCTCCCACACCACAAAGACGTGCAGATCTGTAGGTTAATTCACTTTGGTAAAGATTGTACATGATCCCTAGTGTGCAGGATAGCACTAGTGTATGGTGCCCACTGGTCGGTGCGGACTCGGTGGGCGTAAGGGCCTGTTTCCGCGGTGTATCACTATACTAAAGTAAAATGAAGACTGTATCCTGTGGCATCTTAGAACGCAGATATTGGCTGCATCACAAAGTAGAGAAGGATGTGCTTAGGTTTAGATTTAATATGGTCACGTGTACCAAGGTACAGTGAAAAACTTTGTTTTGCATGCTATCTACTCAAATCACACACTACGATTCATAAATACAATCTACCCAAACTGAGTTACAACAGGTCGAGCAAAGGGAAAGTTACAGAGTGTAACATGTAGTTCTCAGCATTGTAGTGCATCAGTTCCAGAGACAAAGTCCAATGTTCACAATAAGGTAGAGGTCATAGAGTCAGAGTGATACAATGTGGAAACAGGCCCTTCAGCCCAACTTGCCCACACCGGCCAACATGTCCCAGCTTCACTAATCCCACCTGCCTGCGTTTGTTCCATATCCCTTCAATCCTGTCCTATCCATGTACCTGTCTGTTTCTTAAATGTTGGGATAGTCCCAGCGTCAACCATCTCCTCTGGCAGCTCATTCCATACACCCACCATTCTTTGTGTGAACAAGTTACCCCAACAGAAGTGGGGAGAAGAAGCAATGAAGAACTGATGAAGGAAAACGAAGAAGGAAAAAGATGGTTGAAATCCATTGTCAATCACAGCTAGACACAAAACATAGCCAGACTGAGAAACACTACTTTGATGCAAAGTAGAATAAATGTTGAAGTGCAGAATTAAGGGTGATTGATTGCTGGTCGGCATGGACTCAATGGGCCGAAGGGCCTGTTTCTTTACTGTATCTCTAAACTAAACTTAGAGCAAAGAGTCATTTACCCAGGTTAGGGGAATCAAGAACTGGACGACATAGGTATAAGGTGAGAGGAGAAAGATTTACTAGGAGCCTGAGGGGCAACTGTTTTACTCAAGAGGGTGGTTGGTAAATAGAATGAGCTGCCAGAGGTGGTTGTTCAGGCAGGTAACATAGAAACACAGAAAATAACATAGAAAATAGATGCAGGACCCTTCGAGCCAGCACCGCCATTCAATATGATCATGGGTGATCATCCAAAATCATTACCCCGTTTCTGCTTTCTCCCCATATCCCTTTATTCCGTTAGCCCTAGGAGCTCAATCTAACGTAGACACACAATGCTGGAGTAACTCAGCGGGACAGGCAGCATCTCTGGAGAGAAGGAATGGGTGGCGTTTCGAGTCGAGACTCTTCTTCAGACTATATCTAACTCTCTCTTGAAACCTTCCAGTGAATTGGCCTCCACTGCATTCTGTGGCAGAGGCACCAACGACATCAGGACCTGGCAATGGGAGGTAAAACAACAAAAACAGACTTGGTTGGTAGTCTTTCTGCGGAGTTTAATGTTATAATAGAGCGATTGTCCTTACTTTCTTTTTCTTTCTTTTCTAGGGTCTACTTTCTTACTTTACTTCCTTCTCTAACTTCTTTTCTAAGGGGCTTTCTTTTCCCAACACTCTCTTGCACTTCACGACTCTTGCGCACCTTCTTTACTTTCCTTACTTCTATCTTTTTCTTAAAGCTTAAAAAAAAAAATGAAGCGGTACAAAAAATGTATTAAGATATATGTGTTGTGTGTTATTGTAATTTACCGTACTTCTAATAAAAAAAAAATTAATTTAAAAAAAATTAAAAAAAGACATTTAAAAGACACGGACAGGTTCATGGAGAAAGTTTAGAGGGATATGAGCCAAGCGCGGGCAAATGGGACTAGCTTTCGTGGGGCATCTTGGTTGGCAAGGATGAGTTGGGCCGAAGAGCCTGTTTCCGTGCAGCATGGCTACACCTTCCACCAATCCTCTCTCAAAAACAACAATTGGACCAGAAAGCCAACAGTCTGGAGGCAAACTAGCTGAACAGGGCAGGTGGTCATTTCGTCAAAGGAAGAGGTTTCGCTTTATTTCTCTTTTCAATTAGGGATCGCGTAGCCATAATATGCTGGATGTCAAGGAGCTCAAGGTCAACCCGATTTGTAAATACTCTAAGTAGGAGATTACAGACGTGAGACTCGTCTATTTCTGCCACACATTACTCAGTGGTAACACATCTTTAACCCCATTATCACTTTAGCAGTGCATGTGTGCAAGATCAAATGTCAAAGCAAGTGATTAAAAACATAATAAGCTTCATGAGTCTTATAACGTGGCCGGTGGATAGCTCGTGGCAACGCTGGTTGTGACTCATGCGATGGGGCACTTCAACGGATAATTCAAGCAAAGTGGAGCATTCGTGAAAATTATGCTTTGGTTTGGGTGTGTTTGGGACATTCATTAATGAGTTAGTTTGGTTCAGGGGTCTCTGATCTTTCTGCTTAGCATTTGCTTGATCCTCCCTGAGCTTTCTGGCATCCTTGTGGATGTAATTGTTCCACGCAATGAATGGCCGTATTCACAAAAGCAGGGAGAGTGTAAACCGAAAGAGGGGGGAAAAAAAAAGTTTTCCCTTTGGAATTTGAGTAGGCAGCAGTTGAGATGGGTTGGGGGGGGGGGGCTTGTGTTCCAGAGCCGCACAAGAAATGATTGCTTTATCTTCACAGCCATTCCACATAACATTATGGGCCTGTCCCACTTAGGCAATTCTTTCGGTGACTGCCGGCGACTGTCATAGTCGTAGAAGGTTGCCGAAAAACCGGCGACTGAACCCCCCTACGACAATGTCTACAACAACCTACCACTTAGTCGACGTCAAACTACCGACATCCGGCGAACCATTAGGACGTCCACCTACGACCACACCTACGACAACCTACGTCCACCCACGACAAGCTACGACAAGGTACGACCCTGTCGGCGACAACTGAAGACAACTTAAGAAAATTCAGTCGCCAGTACCTGTTGCCGGTTGACATGTGTAGCCACCAATGGAATTCACCCAAGTCAGCACCGGTGACAATCAACGACAGCACCTACGTCAGAAGAAGTCAAGCTACGCTCATTGGCGTCAAGCCAACTGTCCCCGACAGGTTTTGAACATTCCAAACTTCAACGGCGACCAGAAAAATGCTACAATTCTTTGGGCGACTGAGGAGACTACTCATGACCATACAGGCGACAGCCTAGTCACCTGAAAAATTGTCTAAGTGGGACAGGCCCATTACTAGTTCTGGGGCAGATCAACTGCGAGTTGCAGGACCCTTGATACTTAGACACTGGAAGGTACTGAACCAAGTGACAAGTCACTGTACTGTTGTGCACCCAACTCTTCCCCTCCCCCACTCACCTTTGTACACCTCATTTACGTAACTGTTCTGGTCATCATGTTATGGGAAAGATGTTTAGCTCAGTTTAAACTTACAGCGTGGAAACAGGCCCTTCAGCCCACTGTAAAAGTGAAGGGCTTGGATAGAGCGGATGTCGAGAGGGTGTTTCCACTTGTGTGAGCGTCTAGTACCAGAGGTCATAGCCCCAGAATTAAAGGACGTTCCTTTAGGAAGAAAATGAGGAGGAATTTCTTTAGTGAGGGGGTGGTGAATCTGTGGAATTCTTTGCCACAGAAGGCTGTGGAGTCAGTGGATATTTTTCAGGCAGAGATAGATAGATTCTTCATTAATACAGGTGTCAAGGATTATGGGGAGATGACAGGAGAATGGGGTTAGGAGGGAGAGATAGATCAGTCATGATTGAATGGCAGAATGGACGAAGGGCCGAATGGCCTAATTCTACTAATTTCACATGAGTCTTGATTAGTATGGGTATCGGGGGTTATGGGGAGAAGGCAGGAGAATGGGGTTGAGAGGGGAAGACAGCTTAGACATTATTGAATGGCGAGTAGGCTTGATAGACTGGATGGCCTGATTCTGCACCTATCACTCCTGCCATTCGGAAGAATCTATAGGAGTCTGAAAACAATGACCTCCAGGTTCAGGAAGCGCTTGTTCCCACCATGTATCACACTTTTGAACACGACACAACACTAACTAAACAATGAACTATAGACTTTATTAGTTGCACAACAGATTTTGGGCTTTTTTGCACTAGTGTTGGAGTTTTGTTTTTTTATATATCGTCTATGAGTATTATGTTTATAGGCCTGTTGTGCTACAAGTAAAAATGTAATTGTTCTGTGGTCTTTACATATGACAATTAAATACGTAACCAACAACTGCAGATGCTGGTTTAAAGCCCTGTCCCACGGTACGAGTTCATTCCAAGAGCTCTCCCGAGTTTGCCCTGGTTCGAACTCGGAGATTTACGGTAATGGCCACTCGTCGGTACTCGGGGCTCTCGTGTACATTTTTCATCATGTTGAAAAATCTTCACGAGTCTTCCCGTGCTTACCTGCCGTTAGCGAGTCTTCCCGAGTACCTGCCGTTAGCGCTAAGAGATGTCCCCGAGCTCTGACGTCCCCGCTACGTTCATTCTCCGTGCTTACCACGAGTTGATGTATTTTTAAACTCGGGAGAGCTCTTGCAATGAACTCGTACCGTGCGACAGGGCTATTAAACCGAAGATAGGCACAAAAAGCTTGAGTAACTCAGTGGGACAGGTAGCATCTCTGGAGAGAGGGAATGGGCGATGTTTCGGGTCAAGTCTGAAGAAGGGGATTCACAAACTCCGTACAGACAGCACCCGTAGTCAGGATCGAACCCGAGTCTCTGGGGCTGTGAGGCAGCAACTCTACCGCTGCGCCACCGTGCCGCTCCATTCCTTTGTCAAAACAACTGCACTATTATAATTGGCCTCGAGAACGGTGCTAAATATTCCAGACGGAATTCCCACTGCTGCTTGTTAACCAATGTCACCTGCCGGAAGCCGTTTAACATCAATGTCAGAAGACGAGGTCAGGCTTTGGTGTGACACCCTGTCATCAGATATTCTGCTCAATTTCAGAAGCTGATGGCCCTGGCCTGGTCCAATGGTGCATGAAAGAGGTGCACCTGAACTGCAGGATGTTTCCTGTCCTGGGCTAATTATAACTCTCCGCCTGGTTACCGCGATCAGAAGCCGCTTGAAAACCAGCAGCACGGATGTGTCAAATGAATCCCAGGATCTTGTCAGAATGAGCCGAGGTTAAGCAGAAGTCTGCCTTCACATCTTTGAGCCCGGTTACATGCTTCAGTCAGCCTGTGTTTCGGACGCTCGGACCAGTAGATGTTTTCTTTCACCCAATCTACACTTCAAGCTGCCTCGGCAAGGGCCGCCAGCATAATCAAGGCCTGTTCTTGTACTTTACTGTTCTATATTCTAAAAGGGAGGGAGGGAGGGGAAGGCAGTGGGGGTTGTATTGTATGTTAGTCGCCGAAAATTGGTAAATTCGACGTTCATGCCATTTAAAAAAGGGCACAAAGCGCAGGAAAGACCAGTATTCTTCTGTGTTCCCAATCAGCTGAGAAAATATCAGATGGACACAAAGTGCAGGAGTAACTCAGCGGGTCAGGCAGCATCTCTGGAGAATATGCATGGGTGACGTTTTAGAGATGGGACCTTTCTTCAGACTGCGTATAGAGGAGAGGTAGGAAAAGGCCAGAACAAAGCAGGGCCGGCAACAGATGATCAAGGAAGGGTGGAGCCCACAATGGCCCATTGTTGGCTGGGGAAGAGGTGATAATGACAGGGATACGAACAGTGGAACTGGTAGAACAACTGGGTTGAGGGAGGTGGGGGGGGGGGGGGGGGTGGAGGGGTAGCAACAGATGACCACGGAAGTATTTCTGGAGAACGTGGATCGGGACCCTTCTTCATTCCGGCAAGCAGGCCCGACTGACCCCGCTGCAGGACTCGCCCGGTAGCCCCAGGACCAGGTCCTGCCCAAAGCCTCGGTGGTCGGCGGGATTGGGAACCCTCCCGAAGGCTCGGTAGACAGCGTAACCGGGACAGAGCTGGAGAAGTTGGACGCGAGGAGCAAGGGGTCGGGCAGGAGGGTGAACCAGGGTAATGCATCCAGCGCCTTCAGTCAGGCTGCAGGAGCCCTCCCCCCCCGAGACACAAAGATGGCCGGGCGAGGTGAGGAGAGGGACCTTCGGTCTGCGGGAACTGTTCCAGTACATCGAGTGCGCGGGTCCACCAGTCTTTGGGCTTTGCATAATGGCGGCAATAAATGGCGGCGCCCGCATGTGTGATGTACGGGGAATGAATTTCACTGCGCAGTTGCATATGTGGCATGTAAAGTTGGCCATTGGCTATTGAGCTACCCCAGCTGGCAAACCTCTTTGTTTAAGAAGGAACTGCAGATGCCGGAAAATCGAAGGTAGACAAAAGTGCTGGAGAAACTCAGCGGGTGCAGCAGCATCTATGGAGCGAAGGAAATAGGCAACGTTTCGGGTCGAAACCCTTCTTCAGACTCCATAGGAAATAGGCAACGTTTCGGGCCGATACCCTCGGGTTTTCGGCCCGAAACGTTGCCTATTTCCTTCACTCCATAGATGCTGCTGCACCTGCTGAGTTTCTCAAGCACTTTCGTCTACCAAACCTCTTTGTTACTTCAGTTGACCAATAGCACAAGTCAGCTCACCCCCTGGTCGGTGAAGCAGTGGAATTTTCCAGGCCTGGTTCAAGTCAAACACCTTCTCCCACATTACAGACGTTCAATTTATTGACTTCTTAATGTTGTTTGTTGGAGAAGCCCATTGAGGTCGGGCGGCAGCTGGATTACCAGATGGAAATTCTGCCTGACACGGTGTCAGCAGGGAGGCGGAGAGCTGGCCCCCAAGAGGACTTCTTTGCTGTACCTACAATACCGGTGGAGCGTAAAACAGGCATCCCTTAAGATGTGTGGTATTGGGAAAACCTACCATAAATAGTTTTTACTTTACCCATGGCACTTTAAAAGCATTGCAACGTCACAGAATATTACACTCAAAAAAGCATGACTGCTCGTGTAGGAAGGAGCTGCGGTTGCTGGTTTAAACCGGACACAGACACAAAAAGCTGGAGTAACTCAGCGGGTCAGACAGCATCTCTGGAGAAAAGGAATAGGCGACGTTTAGGTTTGAGACCCTCCTCCGGACCGAGAGTCAGGGGAAAGTGGAACAAGAGATATAGAAGTTGCATAGGATAAATAAATTAAAGACATACAAAAAGTAACGATGATGAAGGAAAGAGCCCATCATGGTCCATTGTTGGCTGTGGGGAAGGTGATCACGTTGTACAGACAGTGGAACTCAACAGGACAGCAGTGAAACTAGTAGGATGTCTAGGGTGGGGAGGGACGGCGAGAGAGGGGTGCAAGGGTTACTCGAAGTTAGAGAAATCAAAATCATACAGCTGGGTTGTACCTATAAGCTGCCCAAGCGAAATATGAGGTGGTGTTCCTCCAATTGGGGCTAATCATCCCCGATCAGTACCCTGTTCCTGCCTTCTCCCCATACCCCTTGATTTGCTAGCCCTAAGAGCTCTATCTAACTCTCTTTTGAATGTATCCAGTGAATCGGCCTCCACTGCCATCTGAGGCAGAGAATTCCACAAATTCACAACTCTCTGTGTGAAAAAGCTTTTGAGGAGAAGCTTTTTCACACAGAGAGTTGTGAATTTGTGGAATTCTCTGCCTCAGATGGCAGTGGAGGCCGATTCTCAGTTCTAAACGGCCTACCCCTTATTCTTTCACTGTGGCCGCTGGTTCTGGACTCCCCCAACATCGGGAACATCGTGCTGACTCAACAAGGCTATTTAGTTGCGTAGGAAGGAATTGCAGATGCTGGTTTAAACTGGAGATAGACACAAAACTCAGCGGGTCAGACAGCATCTCTGGAGAAAAGGAATAGGTGACCTTTCGGGTCGAGACCCATCTTCAGTCTGATGAAGCGTCTCTGTCCGAAACATCACCTATTGCTTTTCTCCAGAGATGTTGTCTGACCCGCTGAGTTACTCCAGCTTTTTGTGTCTATCAAAAACTATTAAGACACTCTCCTTCCTTGTTGGATTGATGCAAAATAATAATCTATCATTCCCACCTTCTTCCCTTACCCTGCAATGAATTATACACCAGTACAGTTGCAAGTTTACAAGGAAATACTGGGGACTAAGGTAAGGCTGAATTAATGAGGGAAAGTGTTGGTATTCACCAGAGGCAAGATATGAACAGAAAGAGAAAGTTAATGATTCAAGTTTCCGGTCCTTGAAGGACATTGATCTGAAATGTCTCCACCAGGGACATCAGTGCATGGTCAAGTTACAGGACGGTAGCCAGACGTTGGCTGACTGATACAGGGAGGTGAGTTCACGGCAGATGGACAATTTAAATTGGACTAACGTGGCGGCACGGTGGCGCAGCGGTAGAGTTGCTGCCTCACAGCGCCAGAGACCCGGGTTCAATCCTGACGACGGGTGCTGTCTGTATGGAGTATGTACATTCTCCTAACCCGAACCCTAAAGGGCCTGTCCCACTTTCACCACCTAATTCACGACCTTTTTTACTCGTGGACATTTTTCATCATGTTGAAAAAACGCCCCGACCTACTTGATGCCACGAGTACCTACGACTGGCATCACGACCTACCTACGACCTCCCACGACCTCGTGACGACCATGCTGCGAGTATGAGTGAAGGGCAAACTCGGCAGAGGTCGTGAATTAGGTCGTGAAAGTGGGACAGGCCCTTTACCCTACCTTGCATTAGGTTGTGTACGTGTGTGGGGATCGCTGGTCGGCGTGGACTTGATGGGCACTGTATCTCTAAACTAAAACCTTAATTATATAAAGTTTATAGAATGATACAGCAGGGGCGGCACGGTGGGGCAGCGGTAGAGTTGTTGCCTGACTGCGCTTTGAGCCAGAGACGCGGGTTCGATCCCGACCTCGGGTGCTGTCTGTACGGAGTTTGTACGTTCACCCCGTGACCATGTGAGTTTTCCCCGGGATCTTCAGTTTCCTCCCACACGCCAAAGACGTACAGGTTTGTAGGTTACTTGGTATAAGTGTAAACTGTCCCTAGTGTGTGTTAGACAGCGGCACTGGTCGGTGTGGCCTCGATGGGCCTGTATACACACTGTATCTCTAAACTAAACTAAACATCCAGCGTGGAATCAGGCGCATTAGCACAACTTGCCAAAATCAACCATCAACGACCTGAAACGTTACCTATCCATGTTCTCCCGATATGCTACCTGACCTACTGAGATCCTCCAGCACTTTGTGTCTTTTTGTGTAAACCAGCATCTGCAGTTCCTTGTTTCTACTTCCTCTGGTGATTCGTTCAATATACCTGTGTGTAAAGCTGCCACTCAGCTTCCTATTAAATCTTTCCCCTCTCACCTTAAACCTATGTCCTCTGGTTCTTGATTCTGCTACTCTGGCTAAAATACTAGGCAGTCATCCTATCTATTCCCCTCATGATCTTATCCACCCCTAAGGTCACACCTCAGCCTCCTGCGCTCCAAGGAATAAAGTCCCTTCCTTTCCAATCCCTACAGTTTAGGTCCCTCAAGTCCTGGTCATATCCTCATAAATCTTGCCTGCACTCTTTCCAGCAACAACATCCTTCCTATAGCTGTGTGACCAAAGCTCAACAATGTACTCCAAATGTGACCTCATCAATAAATTTGGAATTTAGAAAAGAAATTAATCTCAGAAAAACGTTAACCTTGAAACCACTCGATTGTAGCAATGTATACTTGTGAAAGAACCTGAGCTGCTGATTATTTCCAGAATGTTCTCTTTTTAGGTGTTTGCAGCTGCTCCTTATTGTTAACCCCTTCCTGAGCATGTCAGGGGCAGTGTGTGCAGCCCGCTCCTCTACTCACTCAATATCCATGACTGCGTGGACAGACACAGTTCCATCACCCCTCCGTTGTGGCTATTAACCTCCCAACTATCGAAAGGATCTACAGGAGTCACTGCCTCAAAAAGGCCACACACCACCCTGCCCACACTCTCAATCACTACCGCCATCAGGAAGGAGGTATAGGAGTCTGAAAACCGTAACAGCCGTGATTTACAAAGTTACCAAAGAAAACTAACCTACGAACCTGTCCGTCTCTGGAGTGTGGGAGGGAACCGGAGCACTGTGAGCAGGTGGTCACAAACTCCGTACAGACAGCACCCATAGCCAGGATCGAACCCGGGTCTCTGGTGCTGTGAGGCAGCAACTCTACCGCTGTCTCATATCTCTCCAAGTTGTATATGTCGGAGCAGTGGTGGAGGACAGGAGTCACTGCTTCAAAAAGGCTGCCAGCACCACAGTGGCATGGTGGCCCAGAGTTGGTGCCTCACAGCGCCAGTGACCCGGGTTCGATCCCGACTACGGGTGCTGTCTGTACGGAGTTTGTACGTTCTCCCCGTGACCGCGTGGGTTTTCTGTGAGATCTTCGGTTTCCGCCCACACTCCAAAGACGTGCAGGTTTGTAAGCTAATTGGCTTGGGTTTGGCCACATGGCATAAGAGTAAATTGTCCCTAGTGTGTGTGATATAGTGTTAATGTGCGGGGATTGCTGGTCGGTGTGGACTCGGTGGGCCTGTTTCCGTGCTGTATCTCTACACTAAACTAAGACACTGGCATCATGGCTTGGCCAGGCTGAGCCCCTCAACTACAACCCAGTGCCGTGGTAGGACAAGAGACCTGTACACCGAAGTTAAGACTCGAAAACCCAAGCGGTCCCCGCACTACAAAGACGTACAGGTGTGTAGGTTAATTGGCTTGGTATGAATGTAAATTGTCCCTAGTGCGTGTAGGATAGTGAACTGTGCAGGAATCGCTGATTGGGGAGCACCTGGTGGGCTGAAGGGCCTGTTTCCGCGCTGTATCTCTAAACTGAACGAAAGCAAACTAAACACAGTCACACCCTATTCAATGACTTTGAGCCAATTGTTCAAAATTAAGATTCACTTCCGTCAAGGCACAGTCTGTGCCAACTGAAATGACACATTGTTTTATAGAGGGTGCGTTGTTCCATGGCCTCACTGCATCAGAATAGATGAATGTTTGGCTATGGTGCAACTTGACATTGAGAGTGTCAATAAACGTTTGAAGTAGCCAGCACGCACTCACATATTTGAAAGATGGAAAAAGCATTCAGACCTTTAGCTTCTGAAATGTTACTATGCAATTGCCTTTGGTTTAGCTGTAATGAATATACAGTAACCCCTCGTTATAACGGGCCATGGGGAGGGGGGGGGGAGGGGGAATTGTGTCTGTTATTGTCGATTGTCTGCCATAACCGAGTTTAGGGATGATCATTGTGTAAGTAGTAGAAACAAACACTGCAGTTGCTGGTTAATACAGAAAACGACACACAGTGCTGGAGTAGCTCAGCGGCTCAGGCAGCATCTCTGGAGAACATGGATAAGTGACGTTTCGGGACAAGATACGTCTTCAGACTCTCGGTCCGGAACTGGGCCTGGAATCCCGGGGAGAGGCGAGAATCGGCTGTGTCGATGGTCGGGGCCCGCGGGCGGCCGGAGTGCGGGTAGCAATCGGTGGCGGTGGCGTGCGTGGCCAAGGAAGCGGCGGCGTGGGGGGCCAGCCGGGGAGACGGTATGTGCGGGAAGTGGCGCGGGCAGCCGTCTGTAGACCTGTCCCCTATCCGTTATAAAGAGATTGGAAAAAAACAAGGGTCTATGGTATTTTGGGGTGTACACCTCAAATATCTATCTCAGGAACAATGCACAAAATGGTTTCCTTCAGTGAAATGTAAAAAGATAGGGAAACAACTAGCATCTGTCCAAACTGATCTCCAAACAAAATATTTGAAGTGAAAGTCTAGTGTTCTGCAGCCAAAAACAAAAGCGCATCGGGTGGCTGAGGTTATGGAGAGAAGGCAGGAGAATGGGGTTGAGAGGGAAAGAGTGAATGGTGGAGGAGACTTGATGGGCCGAATGGTCTAATTATACTCCTAGAACTTATGAATTAAAATAGATTAAGGGTCTTTTCAATGTGGATCATCGCATGGATACGATAGGTTTAGTGGGGTATGGGCCAGACAGGTGAGATTAGTGTAGTTGGGGCATGTTGGTCAGCACAGGAAAGTTGGGCCGAAGGGCCTGTTTCCACGCTGGATGGCTCAACGACTCTAAGAGCTTAGTTTTTCGTTTTGGTTTAGTTTAGAGATACGGCACAGAAACAGGCCCTTCGGTTCAGAGTCTGTGCCGACCATCGATCCTCGTTCACTAACACCATCTTACAAACTAGGGACAACTTACAATTTTTACTGAAGACAATTAACCTACAAATCCAATTAACCTACAGATCTGTACGTCTTTGGAGTGTGGAAGGAAACCAGAGCACCCGGGGAAAACCCACGTGGTCACGGGGAAAAGGTACAAACTCCATACAGACAGCGCCCGTAGTCAGGATCAAGCCTCTGGCGTTGTTAGGCAGCAACTCTACCGCTGCACCATCCTGCAGCCCACGGAATACATCAAGTGTTCAAGACTTGAATAGTGTTAGCGTAGTAAAATGCAGACTGCTATGCAAGTAGGGGTTCAGCGCACAGGCCAAAGTGTGGGTGCAGGACCTGAACCCCATCCTGAACCTCACAACCCTGACACTTGGTGCTCGAATGATAAACCATTCCGATTTCAAAACCGAGGTGTAACACAGTCTGTCATCTGCTCAATAGATTGCATTGCTGGACGTGAACTCTGCAGAGACGAAGAGAAAATATTTTGATGTCTGGACCTGTATTTTTCTTTTCTGAAACTTTAGCCTTTTACATTTCTTAAATCTTCTAGTATTAGACATAGCCAAAAATAGTTCCGTGATTTTATTAATATCAGGGTGCTGTTTCTAAGAGTGTGACGAGGGGTTGGCAAGGGGGAAAGAAGTTTAAAAATGTATTTCTTCCTAATCCAAGCTGTGCTGTACTTATCCTTGCTGGTTGGAGACTCTGATGATGGCAGACGGGGCAGACACCTAGTGCAGAGCTCCCACATTAGCCGTGGGATATTGTTTTGGCCTGCACAAGAAGTAAATATGTAATTGTGGAGAACTATTGGAAATAAGTCAGATTATAAAAGTTTATATCAGACAAAACATTCCCATTAAAATAAAATGGCATTTACTTTACTGCAAACTTTAAACAAAGGGCTATTGTCACCCACTGCCCGCGTTTTATATTATGGAACAAAATAAGACAAATAAGAATCGAGGAAAGGAAAAAGAACTGATTTTACGCCAGTACCACCCAAGGCCATTTTAGGACAGACTTTTAAAGGGCAGCTATCTTGACTGCTTGAACACAGAGAACTATTTAACTGTTTTCATTCATTCATTCAAGCTAGTGGGAAGCTATTTTCTTGAACTAATACGCACAGATAGGTTTGGACTCATTGACTGAAAGATACAGCATGGAAACGGGCCCTTCGGCCCACCAAGTCCATGCTGACCCTAGTTCTGTTCTCCCATTTTCTCATCCACTCCCTACAGAGGGTCAATAAACCTACATACACGGACATCTTTGGGATGTGGGAGGAAACCGGAGCACCCGGAGGAAACCCTACGCGGCCAAAAAGAGAACGTGCAAACTCCACACAGACAGCACCTGAGGTTAGCGCTGTGAGGCTGCAGCTCTATGCACTGTGTCACTGAGCAGTGACACTAACTGTGCATTGTTATATTAATTTAATTTAAAAATGGACAATTCGTGCCCAAAATAACATTGAAATGCACAATAAAGATGGTATGGTGATAATAGATACCAAATGCTGGATTAACTCAGCGGGTCAGGCAGCATCTCTGGAGTAAAGGAATAGGAAACATTTCAGGTCGAGACCCAAAAGGTCACCTATTCCTTTTCTCCAGAGATGCTGCCTGACCGCTGAATTACTCCAGCATGTTGTGCCTATCTTTGGTGTAAACCAGCATCTGCAGATCCAACCTACATATTTGGTATGGTGATATTTCTGGATGGTAAAACATATGTTAAAATATTTTGCATCTTCTGAGCTGCAGAAGTAATTTACAGTGTCCACCATGATGTTTGGGACAAAGACCCATCATTTATTTATTTGCCTCTGTACTCCACAATTTGAGATTTGAAATATAAAAAATCACATGTGGTTAAAGTGCACATTGTCAGATTTTAATAAAGGCCATTTTTATACATTTTGGTTTCACCATGTAGAAATTACAGCTGTGTTTATACATAGTTCCCCCATTTCAGGGCACCATAATGCTTGGGATACATGGCTTCACAGGCGTTTGTAATTGCTCAGGTGTGTTTAATTGCCTTCTTAATGCAGGTATAAGAGAGCTCTCAGCACCTAGTCTTTCCACCAGTCTTTCCATCACCTTTGGAAACTTTTATTGCTGTTTATCCACATGAGGCCCAAAGTTGTGCCAATGAAAGTCAAATAAGCCATTATGAGACTGAGAACCAAGAATAAAACTGTTAGAAACATCAGCCATACGTTGGAAGAAACAGAGCACTGGTGAGCTTACTAATCGCAAACGGACTGGCAAGCCAAGGAAGACCTCCACAGCTGATGATAGTAAAATATAATAAAGAAAACCCCCCAAACACCTGTCCGACAGATCAGAAACACTCTTCAGGAGTCAGGTGTGGATTTGTCAATGACCACTGTCCACATTCACTGTCAAGAAGACTTCATGAACAGAAATACAGAGGCTACGCTGCAAGATGCAAACCACTGGTTAGCCGCAAAAATAGGATGGCCAGGTTACAGTTTGCCAAGAAGTACTTAAAAGAGCAACCACAGTTCTGGAAAAAGGTCTTGCGGACAGATGGGACGAAGATTAACTTATATCCGAGTGATGGCAAGAGCAAAGTATGGAGGAGAGAAGGAACTGCCCAAGATCCAAAGCATCTGTGAAACACGGTGATGGGGGTGTTATGGCCTGGGCATGTATGGCTGCTGAAGGTACTGGCTCGCTTATCTTCATTGATGATACAACTGTTGATGGTAGCAGCATAATGAATTCTGAAGTGTATAGACACATCCTATCTGCTCAAGATCAAACAAATGCCTCAAAACTCATTGGCCGGCGGTCCATTCTACAGCAAGACAATGATCACAAACAGACTGCTAAAGCAACAAAGGAGTTTTTCAAAGCTAAAAAATGGTCAATTCTTGATTGGCCAAGTCAATCACCCGATCTGAACCCAATTGAGCATGCCTTTTATATGCTGAATAAAAATCTGAAGGGGACTAGCCCCCAAAACAAGCATAACCTAAAGATGGCAGAGAAGACACCCAGCAACTGGTGATGTCCATGAATCGCAGACTTCGAGCAGTCATTGCATGCAAAGGATATGCAAAGGATACGCAACAAAATGAGAATGCAGGTTGACTTGCACAGGTTGGGTGAGTGGGCAGATGCAGTTTAATGTGGATAAATGTGAGGTTATCCACTTTGGTAGCAAAAACAGGAAGGCAGAGTATTATCTAAATGGTGTCAAGTTGGGAAAAGGGGAAGTACAACGGGATCTGGGGGTCCTTGTTCATCAGTCAATGAAAGTAAGCATGCAGGTACAGCAGGCAGTGAAGAAAGCATGTTGGCCTTTATAACAATAGGAGTTGAGCATAGGAGCAAAGAGGTCCTTCTGCAGCTGTACAGGGCCCTAGTGAGACCACACCTGGAGTACTGTGTGCAGTTTTGGTCTCCATATTTGAGGAAGGACATTCTTGCTATTGAGGGAGCGCATCGTAGGTTCACAAGGTTAATTCCCGGGATGGCGGGACAGTCATATGCTGAGAGAATGGAGCGGCTGGGCATGTATACTCTGGAATTTAGAAGGATGAGAGGTTTCTTATTGAAACATATAAGATTGTTAAGGGTTTGGACACGCTAGAGACAGGAAACATGTTCCCGTTGTTGGGGGAGTCCAGAACCAGGGGCCACAGTTTAAGAATAAGGAGTAAGCCAT
This sequence comes from Amblyraja radiata, assembly GCF_010909765.2. NCBI lineage: Eukaryota > Metazoa > Chordata > Chondrichthyes > Rajiformes > Rajidae > Amblyraja > Amblyraja radiata. The sequence goes on along the minus strand of NC_045983.1, from coordinate 4,460,437 downwards.
TTAGAACAGATATGAGGAGAACACTTTTTCACACAGAAAGTTGTGTGTCTGTGGAATTCTCTGCCTCAGAAGACGGTGGAGGCCGGTTCTCTGGATACTTTCAAGAGAGAGCTAGTTAGGGCTCTTAAAGATAGCGGAGTCAGGGGATATGAGGAGAAGGCAGGAATGGGGTACTGATTGTGGATGATCAGCCATGATCACATTGAATGGCGGTGCTGGCTCGAAGGGCCGAATTGCCTACTCCTGCATATTGTCTATTGTCTAAAATACTAAACATGACTACTTTCATTGACATGGCATTGCTGTGTTCCAAACGTTATGGTGCCCTGAAATGGGGGGAATATGTTTAACACAGCTGTAATTTATACATGGTGAAACCAAAATCTATAAAAATGGCCTTTATTAAAATCTGACAATGTGCACTTTAACCACATGTGATTTTTTCCTATTAAAAATATCAAATTATGGAGTACAGAGGCAAATAAATAAAGGTTCCAAACATTATGCAGGGCTGTAGATTTGCAAATAAATCTCATTTGATTAATTAAATCCAATCAAATTAGTCTGGTAAATTAGTCTGGGAAGACAGATGGCACAATGGGCTAAGTATTCGTCTGGCAACTGGAAGGTAGCTGGTTCGAATCCCGCTTGGAGTGCATACTGTCGTTGTGTCCTTGGGCAAGACACTTCACCCATCTTTGCCTGTGTGTGTGAATGTAATTATGTGAAGCACTTTGGGGTCAATGCAAGATGACTAAAAATGTGCTATATAAATAAAGAAATTTAATTTAATTTAATAATTCCTGATGTAAAGATGCAATGAACTGGAAAATATTACTGATAACATGAAGTGTGAACCTGCTTCACAAATAATGTAAACCAGTATCAATATTTCATACAGAACATAAAACAGTACAGCACAGAACAGGCCCTTCGGCCCACAATGTCTGTGGCGAACACGATGCCAAAACCAACTCTTATCTGCCTGCACTTGATCCATAGCCTTCCATTTACTGCATATCCATGGGCCTATCCAATAGTCTCTTAAACGCCACTATTGTACCTTCCTCCACCACCACTTCTGGCAGCACGTTCCAGGCACTCACCACCCTCTGTGTAAAAAACATGCCCCGCACATCTCTTTAAACTTTGCCCCTATCACCTTAAAGCTTTGTCCTCTAACATTTGCTTTTCCATCCTGGGATAAAGATTCTGGCTCTCTGACCTATCCATGCCTCTCATAATGTAATTAGTTTAGTTTAGAGATGCAGTGTGGAAACGAGCCTTTTGCCCACCGGGTCCGTGCGCCCAGCGATCCCCGCACCCTAACACTATCCTACACATTCGAGACAACTTATTACAATTTTACCAAAGCCAATTAACCTACAAACCTGTACGCCTTTGGTATGTGGGAGGAAACCGAAGATCTCGGAGAAAACTCACACGGTCACAGGGAGAACGTACAAACTCCACACAGACAGCACCGTAGTCAGGATCGAACCTGGGTCTCTGGCGCTGTGAGCTCTACCGCTGCGCCACAGTGCCGCACTACTTCTATCAGGTCTCCCCACAGCCTCCAGCATGCCAGAGAAAACAATCCATGTCTGTCCAACTTCTCCCTGTAGCTAGCTAATACCCCCCCAATCTGGTAAACCTCCTCTGCACCCTCTCCAAAGCCTCCATATCCTTACTGTAATGGGGTGACCCGAACTGCATGCAATACTCCAAATGTGGCTGAACCAAACTCCTATAAAGCTGCACCGCAACTTCCTGACTCATACTCAGTGCCTTGACTGATGAGAGTAAGCATACCTTATGCCTTCTTTACCACTCTATCTACTTGTGTTGCAACTTTCAGGGACTTATGGACTTGAACCATAAGATTGCACTGTACACCGTATTTCCATTCAAGCTACTAAACGCCAATGCCAGAACAACATTGCTTTTCCGTCACCTTCACCTTCCCCACATTTGAACTGACAGAAAAAAATCACATTTAATTTCCAATGAATGGGCGGCATAGTGGCGCAGCGTTAGAGTTGCCTTACAGCCAGAGACCCGGGCTCGATCCGGACTGCGGGTGCTCTCTGTGCGGAGTTTGCACGTTCTCCCTGTGACTGCGTGGGCTTCCTCCCACCCTCCAAAGACGTGCGGGTTGGTAGGTTAATTGGCTTCTATAAATTGTCCCTGGAGTGTTGTGCAGAACTAATGTCCGGAGTGATGGTTGGTCGGTGCGGACTCGATGGGCCAAAGGGCCTGTTTCCACCCTGTATCTCTAAACTAGGATCTTTATCGAATGTTGATGCTGCCACAACAATTGTAGGAAGCAATGATTTAAAAGTCATACTTCTCTGCTGTGTCTTTGCATTTTCTTTGGGTGAATGATATTCTGCCTTCATTGTGCTAATATGCAACGAACAAAACTTGTACTTCCCTCTGTGTTATTTTTTTTGTTTCGATTTTGCTCTTTAATAGAAACCAACTGCAAAACCTGGTGAGAGGCACAGTGGGCTTTGCAGCAAATATTAATAAGTATACAGGGCCCTGGTGAGACCTGCTCCTGGGACAGTAGATCAATTACATGGGGAGAGGTAAAGTGGACTGGTTTTCTATTCTCTACAAGTATGGAAATGAAAGAATAAAAATCTTACCGGACCTGAAAGGCTACACAGATGAGGAAGCTATATTGGGCAGTAGGAACATTGAGGACTGAAATGAAGAGACATTTCAGTCCTCAATTTCAGTCCTAAGATCATCTATTCACTCAGCAGATGATAAATCATTGAAGATATCTATCTCCCCCCCCCCCCCCTCGGTCACTGAGTTCATTTCAAAATTGAGAACACTGGGCGGCACAGTGGTGCAGCTGGTATCTCCGCTGCCACACACACCACAGACGCAGGTTCCATCCTGAAATCAGGCATAAATCATGTGAGAAGATCACATTTGTGCTGACAGGTGAACATTTGAGCAAGTCCCGGAAAAATTAAACCATGCAAGAGCGGCACAGGTGGCGCAGCGGGTAGAGCTGCTGCCGTACAGCGCCAGAGACCCAGGCTCGATCCTGACTACGGGTGCTGTCTGTACGGAATTTGTACGTTCTCCCCATGACCTGTGTGGGTTTTCTCCGACATCTTCGATTTCCCCACACACTCTATAGATGTACAGGTTAGTGAGTTAATTGGCTTGGTATAAATGTAAATAGTCCCTGGTGTATGTAGGATAGTGTCAGTGTGCGGGGATCGCTGGTCAGTGCCGAGTCAGTGGGCCGAAGGGCCTGTTTCCGTGCTGTCTCTCTAAACTAACCTAAGATAAGAAAGGATTCAAACATATAAGACTGTTAAGGGTTTGGACACGCTAGAGGCAGGAAACATGTTCCCGATGTTGAGGGAGTCCAGAACCAGGGCCCACAGTTTAAGAATAAGGAGTAAGCCATTTAGAACGGAGACGAGGAAACACTTTTTCCTCACAGAGAGCGGTGAGTCTGTGGGATTCTCTGCGTCAGGTGGAGACAGGTTCTCTGGATGCTTTCAAGAGAGAGCTAGATAGGGCTCTTAAAAATAGCGGAGTCAGGGGATATGGGGAGAAGGCAGGAACGGGGTACTGATTGGGGATGATCAGCCATGATCACATTGAATGGCGGTGCTGGCTCGTAGGGCCGAATGGCCTACTCCTGCACCTATTGTCTATTGGCTCTTCTAAATCAAATCGCCTTTCAACTTGTTTGATCGTCCAAAGTTGTTTTTCTTTTAAAGGTACAGACTAAATAATGATGAATGTCTCAACTCACCAGAATATTCTGTGGTTTGTCCACAGAGGGAGAGTGCAGATAAAATAGCTTTGTGAAAAGGTGCTGAAAGTTCCAGATCTGCCTTCTTGGGCCTTTTAAAAATTCTGACTGAACTTTTATAACATTTGGATGTGAGAGAAGTAAATACATGGAGTCTATTGACTTCAGTTCAGATTTAAACAAGTCCAGCACCTTTAGAAAGAAAGACAATTTTTTCCAACTGCAATTTCAAATTTTTTTTCTCAAGGTTGACTTGTTATTGCTGTAGAACAAACACATGGCAATAACTTTTATACTGCCATTTTCTCCATATCTCACCACAAGGTGGACAGCATCTGATTTTGATGATTTTGCTGTCAACATGTTACATTTCTACGTGGAAAAAGTCAAATGAGTCATCGATCTTCCTCTCTATAATAGGAACCCGAAGGACAACGGCTTTTACACAAGGTATATGGAACGAGCTGCCAGAGGAGGTAGTTGAGGCAGACACTATCACAATGTTTAAAAAATATTTGTACAGGTACATACATGGATTGGATGGGTTAAAGGGATATGGGCCAAATGCAGGCATGTGAGACTAGTGTATGTGGGACATTTTGGTCAGCATGGGTAAGTTGGATAGAAGGGCCTGTTTCCACACTGTATGGCTCCATGAGTCTCAATAAGTCTCCTAATTTCTCTGGTTTGTTGGAAATTCTGCCTTGCACCTGAAACCAAGTGAATGATTTTATGTGGGAGTGCCTATATACTATGGTAGGTCTGTCTGATAATTCACGTTTTTTCTGAAGTAAATCATTGAAAAATCTACTTTGGTTTCAGCAGCAAGCTGACTGGGAGTGAATTTAGTTTAGTTTAGTTTAGAGATTCAGCGTGGAAACAGGCCCTTCGGCCCACCGAGTCTGCGCTGACCAGTGATCCCCACACTTCAACACTATCCAACACACACTCGGGGACACGTATACCAAGTAAACAAGCCCAAGCCAATTTATCCACAAATCTGTATGTCTTTGGAGTATGGTACGAAACCGAAGATCTTGGAGAAAACCAACACAGGTCACGGGGAGAACGTACAAACTCCGACTGCGGACTGCGGCCACATTTGGGATCGAACCCGTGTCTCTGGCTCTGCAGGTGCACTTGAAGCTTCTAGGAACATTACACATCTATCTCTGAAGCACTTTACAGACATGGTGATGAACTGCAGCCTCCGATCTGGCCAAACACATCAATTATCATATTATTTTGGTCTTCTTATCTTTGTATGCAGTATTTTGGGATCAAGTACAATTTGTTTCTATTCCACATTTGTAGTTCTTAGGTGACTGATAATACCACTGGAAACTAAGAATCATTTGGACAGATATAGAAACATAGAAAATAGGTGCAGGAGTAGGCCATTCGGCCCTTCGAGCCTGCACTGCCATTCAATTTGATAATGGCTGATCATCCAACTCAGTATCCTGTAGCTGCCTTCTCTCCATACCCCCTGATCCCTTTAGCCACAAGGGCCACATCTAACTCCCTGTTAAATATAGCCAATGAACTGGCCTCAACTACCTTCTGTGGCAGAGAATTCCAGAGATTCACCACTCTCTGTGTGAAAAATGTTTTTCTCATCTCGGTCCTAAAAGATTTCCCCCTTATCCTTAAACTGTGACCCCTTGTTCTGGACTTCCCCAACATCGGGACCAATCTTCCTGCATCTAGCCTGTCCAACCCCTTAAGAATTTTGTAAGTTTCTATAAGATCCCCCCTCAATCTTCTAAATTCTAGCGAGTACAAGCTGAGATACATGGATAGGAAAGGTTTAGAGGGATATGGGCCAAACGCGGGCAAGTGGAACTAGCGTGGAGGAGGCATCTTGGTTTGCACTAAATTTACACAAAGGGCGGTGGGCATATGGAAAAAGCAGCCAGAGGAGGTAGCTGAGGCAGGTACTATCATAAAGTTTAAAGAACATGTGGACAGGTGCATGGATACAATAGGTTTAGAGGGATATGGGCCAAACATAGGCAGGTAGGACTAGTGATGGGGCATGTTGGTCACCGTGGGCAAGTTGGACTAAATGGCTCGATGATGTAGGTTGCCTCCAGTTTTCTCCCCCATTCCACATTTGGACAGCGCAGTGACCCACCGGTAGAGTTGCTGCCTTACAGTGCCAGAGATCCGGCTTCGATCCTGACCACGGGCACAGCCGCATGGAATTCTCCCGTGTGCTCGCGTTTCCTCCCACACTCCAAAGATGTCCAGGTTTAAGAAGGAACTGCAGATGCTGGAAAAATAAGTGACGCGACGTCTCAGAATAAGTGACGTTTCGGGTCGAGACCCTTCTTCAGACTGAAGAAGGGTCTCGACCCGAAACGCCATTTATTCTTTTGCTCCATAGATGCTGCCTCACCCGCTGAGTTTCTCCAGCATTTTTATCTACCTTCAGGTTTGTAGGTTAATTGGAAATTGGAAATTGTCCCTAGTGTGTAGGATGATGCTGGTATACATACAGGATGATCGCGGACTCAGTGCCCTGAAGGGCCTGCATCCTCACTGTATCTCTAAAGTCTATACCCCGAAGACATGTAGGTTTGTAGGTTGATTAGCCTGTGCAAATTGCCCCTTGTGTGTAAGGAGTGGCAATATGACACGATTAGTTTGGCGCTATTCTGCTGTTTATGTCGGGCTCCTGGAAACCATGGAAATGTTTGCTTGCGTCAGCTTTGAGACTGAAATGTATAATAACCATACACATGTCTGAGTAGGATGGTGGTGTAGCGGTAGAGTTACTACCTTACAGCAGGAGGCTCGGGTTTCTCTTCCACACTCCAAAGACGTACAGGTTTGTAGGTTAATTGGCTTCTGTAAAAATTGTAAATTGTCCCTAATGTGTGGGATAGTGCTAGTGTACGAGGATCACTGGTCGGAGCGGGCTTGGTGGGCCGAAGGGCCTGTGTCCGCACTGTATCTTTAAACTAAACTAAACAGGACATGAAAGGTTCTTCGGACAAGTCTGAACAGGCTGCCCGTGGAACATGTATGCATTGCCATATTCCAGAAAGGTGAAACAATGCTGTAAACATAAACAGGTTATTATCTGATAAAGTATCCACGGTAAATTGGCAACACAATACTGAAAATCTATGCCGCATGTACACTGCCTGATGCCATCTCATATCAGGCTGGTGCAATCTATTTTTAAACAGATCTGAACTGAAAATTATAGCAAAACTTACAGTAATTGACTGCACAATCGGCACTGGTGAGCAAGCACAAAGTTGGGGTACAAATGTGGCATATCTTGAGCAGTGTCTACAGCAAAAATTCTTCTTATGTGAAAATAGAAACATATGACTTTTTGTTCAATAAGGGATCAGATTTCCCTTTCCTGAGAGATCTGAGTTTTGATTCCTAGTCATAGAGTCGTATAGCACAAACAGGCCCTTGGGCCCAACTTGTCCATGCTGACCAGGATGCCCCATCTACGCTAGTCCCACCTACCCGCATTCGGCCCATATCTCTTTGACCCTTACCTGCCATGTTTCAGTCCAAATATCTTTTGTTGCTATAGTACCTGCCTCTATTACCTCCTCTGGAGCTCGTTCCATATACCCACTACCCTCTGTGTGAAAAGGTTACACCTTAGGTGGCTATTAAATCTTTCCCCTTAAATCTCTCACCTTAAACATTTGTTCTCTGGTTCTTGATTCCCCTACTCTGGGTATTCACCCTATCTATTCCAAAGTTTTCTTAAGTAAGCTTATTAAAACTTTAGGATATCTAAAATAGGCCTCATTTCACTACAACAGAATTCCATCTTTTGAAGAATGTACAAGATGTCTTCAGATAAGAAATTAGGGTGGCACGGTGGCACAGCGGTAGAGTTGCTGCCTCACAGCGCCAGAGACCCAGATTCCATCCTGACCTCGAGCGCTGTCTGTACGAGTTTGTACGTTTTCCCTGAGACCGCGTGGGTTTTCCCCGGTGCTCCAGTTTCCTCCCACATCCCAAAGATGTGCAGGTTTGTAGGTTAATTGCCTTCTGTAAATTGTAGGCCAGAACTAGTGTATGGGAGATCGATGGTCAGCGTGGACACGGTACGCCGAAGGGCCTGTTTCCACGCTGTATCTCTAAACTAAACTAAAATGCTATTTGATCCTACAAGTTTCTTCCGTCCAGAGTTTTGCAGAAACCCAAAAGGAATTAAAAAGGTCCTCCAGACCTGAACTGTTGAATTTGTGTGGTTCTGAAAGTGATTTCAGCGCATGTTCCTCAACTCTATTTGTATCTATGTTACAATTTCATCAGCAGATTCCACTTAACTCAGATTCAGACAAAAATTGTCTCAATAGTTAAGCAATATGATCACTCTATTACAAATGCCATGATAACAACATAAACGTCAGAGGCAGAGAGAAATAACTGTCAATTTAGACATGATATGGGTACCATACAAGGAGCTGAGAGGTTCACCAAGTCTAATGTCAATTGACGATTCATCTTATATTCAGAATTGTATGTCATTCTGCAGAAGACCTTTGCATATTTCGGGCCCCTTCTTCAGACTGGTTATAGGGGGGTGGGAGTAAGAAAGCTGGAAGGGAGGTGGGGGCTGTACTAAGGCTGGCAAGTGGTAAATGGATACAGCTGAAAGGTGATTTGGATTGGCAGACAGTTGAACAAAGGGCAGGGATGAAAAGAAAAAGGCAGTAAGAAGGAGATAAGTGGTGCAAAATGTGAAGCCAGAGGAAAGATTATCAATAGAAGGGTACATGAGTATGCAGGGCTGCCAAATATCACACATTGAGTGTGAGACTCACGCATTTCGCCCAATTCTCACGCTGATCACAGAATTTCTCACCCTCTGTCGTAAGAAATTCTGTGATCAATGAGAATTTCAAAACTAATACAAACTGCTTGTATGCGCGTCTGTTGACAAGACAGCAGCATTCTTATTCTCTCTGTTATTCTCACTTGACCGACAACCGTCACACACCTCCAAAGCATGACACCATGCACATTTACATTGAAAGACACAGACCGGGCAGTGAATGCCATATAGTGTCACCCAGCGCAGCAAGTGAGGCCATGTCCTGCTTCCCGCGGCAGTCGGAATTTAAAGATTTGCGGGTCCGGCGAGCGGCAGGAGAGAGGTGTTCAGACGGAGTGCACTGCCAGATGTGAGCGGGGAACTGAGGCCAGTTGTCCATAATGTCCGGATCTCAATGCTCAGCTCTTCATGTTTCGGAGTAGGCTAATGTTATTGATTTGTAATTAGTCTGAGTTGTAATTGATTTGTAATTAGCCTGAGTTGACAAAACCTTAATTTATTAATCCGGAATATCCAGGGGGATGGGATAAGTGTAATACAAAAATGACATGCAAGGTGTCAGGCTGTCTGTCACAACATACAGCCCCGATAACCCATTATTTCCTTCAGTTAAATATTGGGAAGGTAGCACCAGTGTCATTTGCCACTCAACTATTATGTTTGTTTACCTCACTGACTATTTCTAAACCTCCCCTCCCCCCCCCAAAAATTCCTTTGACAGGTTGAATAGAAATGTCCCCAATCTCATTGTTTTATTAATTGAACACATAAATGAACATCCTCAAGGAGTGTAATCAGATGGAAACTGATTCAGATGCGATGTTTAAGAGCTTGTTCAAAGAAGGAGCATATTTTACAGGAGTGACAGAGTGGCAGGGGAATGTGTGAGGAAGTTATTATTTGTCTTTAGTTTTAGCTTGAACCAAGACATCTGAAGATTCAAAGTTCAATATAGTAACTGTGCTGATACTGACTCCAACCAACCACGTAATGAGTATCATCCATACCGGAGGTTTTATTTTTCTGATGCTATTTAAACTTCACGGATTTCAATCACTTCAATGTAAAAGTAATTGGGAATAGGTTCATTGGAAAATAATTTGCCCTCGGTACATATTAACTGTAATATCATAATGTATATTCAAAAATTAAAGGTGTAATCAAAACAAATATCTTTTTATTATTGTTGTGTTATGAATAGCACAGAAAATATTATGTACTCTCAAGATCACATTAATTAGAATATTATTGCTTAAATATATATTGTTATTGGACTTTGCATTTCAGAAAAGTCCCAACTGAGAGGAAGACATCAAAATACTGAAAATATTGGGGGTGAAAATGACTTCAGGACAGTTTGTTAGGAAAATGAAGGAAATGGTAACAGAAAACTGAGTGGGTATAATTTTATGGATGAGAAATTGTGTTCAACCAATTGATGACCTCTTTGACAAAGTAACTAGCATGTTAGATAACAAGGAAGCCAATGGATGTAGCACATTTTGTTAAACAAAATCTGGTCCGTGAAGTGCCCCATAAAAGATTACCACATTAGATAAACACCTGTGAACTTGAACGTAATAGGTTCAGTCCATGAGGATCAGATATGGGGCTTTATGTGTGAGCCAGATATGTGGGCAGAGGGGCTAGGAGCAAGGCCAAGTGTGCATCCAGACTCAAGTTCTGGAATAGTACTAGGTGTGCAGTCAAAGCTGGGACAATGGGAGTGTTCAGTACTGGGAACCTAAGCAGGTAAGCAGCTATGATCAGGGTCGAATAGGGGTCCAGGTGTAAGGCTGGAATGAGAGAAGGTATGCAACTGGAGTCAGGGTCAGGAGTAGTACCAGGTGTGCAGTGAGACCCAAGTTGGGCAACATGGGTCAAGTGTTTGATTATAATCTGATTTCCATACATGAATATACTAAGATCATTCATGTGCTGCACCTGTTGATCAGAGCCTGGTTCTACTGTGAAATGTAATGTGGAATGTAATTTAGCCTAACCTTATTCATAGCAAATCCAATTTAAAGCATAAATGTTGCATTCAAGTGTAAATTAAAAGACTCGCTACAGAATGCACCAGATTACACAATTTCAAGATGAAAAATGCAAAAGTTCCGTACCAAAAGGAGGGGGATACCCCGCTGGCGTACGTGATGGCGTACGTTGACGTACTGACGGCATATGTGTAGCGCGTGGTGATGCATGGTTACGCATGGTGACGCACAAACATTGCCTATGCTAATTTATTATGTGTCACTGTGCGTCAACGTCCGTAACCATGCGCCACCCGTATGCTGTCGGCGCTCCATTTGAGCGCCGCACCACGTGACCACCCGGGTATAAAGCTCGAGTAGTTTTAAAACATTTTCATCATAGTATCTTCGATTTTCACTGGGAAAATCCTTGCCATGGAGATCGGATTAAGTACGAACGACATCACAAATGGCCCCCAAAAGAAGCAGGGCCCTCAAGAGCACTTGGCGCACAACTGTCGCGCAAATGACGCCCAAGTGGGACAGGCCCTTTGACAATCGAATTCTGTCTGAGCTATTCAGCACCTTATCTGGATGACACACCATTCTGAAGCAGGGCCCCGACACAAAACATCGCCTATCCATGTCCTCCAAAGATGCGGACCTGACCCGCCTGATAGCACTTGTGTGCGGCGATCGCTGGTCGACGTGGACTCGATGGGCCAAAGGGCTTGTTTTTGCGCTGTGTCACGAGACTAAACTGAATGAATCATCAGAGAGAATGCAAGTGAAAGCAACAATGCGTGTATAATATGCAACGCTGATCTTTGCTGATAAATCGAGAAATGCACCAGTGAGTGAGATAAGTGAGATAAGACAGCTTTGCAGAAAGGTTCAAAGGTTATTTATTGGTCACATACACCATAGGTGTAGTGAAATGCTTCTTGCCAATGCAGCACATAAAAAAAAGAATACAGACATAACAATAATAAAGAGACTTAAACATAAAAAACATCCCCCCACAATGGTTCCCATTATGAGGGAAGGCACAATGTCCAGTCCCCATCCCATGTCCACCCATAGTTGGGCCTATTGAGGCCTCCGCAGTCGCCGCTACGGAGGCCCGATGTTCCAGGCCGTTCTCGCTGGGTGATGGCGCTCCGGCGTCGGGAGAATCCTCTCAGCAGCTTGGGACACCTGGAACGGCCGCTTCCTTACTGGAGACCGCAGCTTCCGAAGCCATCAAGGCCGCGCTGGATGGAGCTCCACCACTGGCGATCTCGGCGAGAGATCCCAGGCTCCCGATGTTAATCTCCACAGACCCGCAGCTCCGTGATGTTTTTCTCCGCGGTCTCAGCTCACCGAAGTTCCAGCGCTATGACCCGGGCAAGGCATCGCCCGCTCCACTTCGCGATGATGCTCCAGCGCTGTGCCGCCGTCGAAGCCGAGGTTCTGGGCGGTCCCCTCAGGAAATGCCGCTCCAGGCCCGCTGGTAGGCCGCGAGGATAGATCGAAAGTGCAGCCCGGAGAAAAGCTGCCTCTCCACCCAGGTAGGGACCCTGAAAAGTAGTTTCCCCCTTCCCCCCCCCCCACATAAAAAAGACTAGAACTCCAAAACAAAACATTAAAACTCACTAAAAATTAAAAAAAAGAGTGAAAAAACGAACAGCTGCTGGTTGGGCAGCCATATCATACAGGACGGCGCCCCCTGTTTCGATGAGGCAGAATGACCAATAGGTTCATTCAGGTCGACACTAAACCTATAGATCCGCCACCGATTTTCCCGCAACTGGTGGTTCTGCACCTCCTTTAATCCGGACAAAATCACGAGAGCACACTTGAAATCCCCCCTGGAAGTTCCCCTGAAAATGAGGTGCCTAGGCCGGGTGAGGCGGCCGATCTCAACCGCATCAGGACTTCCGTCCAATTCTCCACCCGCGGCCGGTGCTCTGGAACTCCGGCCCGGCCGAAGCCGGCAGATCCGTTTCCCATGGCCGACTTCCGCGGTCGACTTTGCGGGTATCTCGGTGGTCCGGCAAAACAGCTAATCCAGCAGGGGTCTGGAACCAAGGGTGGACGGAAAGGCTCTGGAACCAAGGCCGGAAAATCGGTGATGGACCTGTACTATCACATTTAGTTAGCAGGCAAGATTATATTTGTAGAACTATGAGCGTAATATTATATTTGTATGATGCTGGAAAAACAGGGGAAAAAAAGCAGGAATTGATCCAGCTGGATAACAATGATTTCCTAAGTATGGAAATATGAAAAGTATTTTCGCATTTCCAACCCCACATCTGGTATAAAGTCAATCTCACTGTGAACAGTGTGCTGCACTGTGTACATACAGGAGATGCTCAGCGCAGAGCAAGCGTTTGAAACTGGACTGGTAGGCAGCCACGAAATGACTCAAACAGTAGCTACTGGACACTGTGCTAAAACAGTTCTTTGTTATTCTTAAGAGTTCCCTGGGGAATCTAGCGCTGGCTGAGGCTGATCAATTGCTGACAGCTTCAAAATGCAGATTGCGTTTTGAATCCAAAATAATTCTTGGACCAACAGTGCTTTTTCTTTGCCTGAGGGCAATTGGATTTTTTCAGGTATAATACTTTACGTTAATTTATGTAAAAGATTTGGTTAAGTATAGTCAGTCCAAATTGAGGCTTATGGCCCAGCTAGACATGGTTATTAAAAGGATTCGGCCGCCATTCTGACTAGGACTTGAAGTAAACCTATCTCTCCGTCAGCTAAGGTCCAGATTCTGCTTGAATCACACAGAAAGAAAGATGCAATTTGCATTTATGTATTTAAACGCCTTTAGGGCAGCACAGTGGCGCAGCTGGTAAAGCTACTGCCTCATGGCGCCAGAGACCCGGGTTTGATCCTGAACTTGGGTATTAAGTTTGCACGTGGAGTTTGCACGTTCTCCCTGAGTTGTGTGGAATTTGCACGTTCTCCCTGTGACTCCGTGTGTTTCCTCCCGGCACAGCCCAAGGACATGCAGGTTTGTAGGTTAATTGGCCTCTGTGAATTGTATAAGGAGTGGATGAGAAGGTGGGATAACATAGAACCAGTGTGAATGGATGATCGATGGTCAGTGTACACTCAATGGGCCTGCTGCCTCTCTGTATCTCTAAACATCAGGGGGGCACAGTGGTGCAGAGGTAGAATTTCTGCCTTACAGCGCCAGAGACCTGGGTTCGATCCCGACTACGGGTGCTGTCTGTATGGAGTTCGTAGGTTTTCCCAAAGTGCTCCAGTTTCCTCCCACCTTCCAAATAATACAGGTTTGTAAGTTAATTGGCATCGGTAAAGATTGTAAATTGTCCTTAGTGTGGAGGATAGTACTAGTATGGGGACTGCTGGTCGGCACACACTCGATGGGCCGAAGGGCCTGTTTCCACACTGCATCTCTAGATTAAACAAAATTTAAGTAAACTTTGCATGCAATGAGTCATCATTGTTATGTAGTAATGTACTCAATAGATTTTGCATGTGGTAAGTAGCAAAGAAATGAATGACCAGCAAATACACTGTTTTGTTGATCTTAGTTAAATACATAACGCAGGGGAGACCACATGGGCCTTGACGGAGCAGATGTAATGTTGATATTTCTTGGACCAGATGTCGAAATGCAGAGGTCACCGTCTCAAAACAAGCAGTCGGCCATTTTGGGCCGAGAGAGAAGAATTTTTTTCACCAAGAGGTTGTGAATCTTTGGAAATCCCAAGATATTCAGTTATTCAATCTATTGAAGGCGGAGATTGATAGGTTTTCAGATATTAAAGGAACTAAAGGAAGGATGTCATTAAGCTGGAAAGAATGTGGAGAAGAATTACCTGCTGCAGTTGCTGGCAGGACTCGAGGGCCTGAGCTATAGGGGGAGATTATGCAAGCTGGGACTTTACTCCCTGAAGCGCAGGAGGCTGACGTGTGATATTATAGAGGTGTATAAAATCATGAGGGGGATATATCTGTTTTTTTCCTCTCCTTTTATTCTTTTACCCAGGGTAGGGGAATCATGAACCAGAGGTCATAGGTTTAAGGTGAAAGGGGAAAGATTAATAGTAGCCCAAGTGGCAAATTTTTCACTGTGGGTGGGTCTATGGAATAAGCTGCCTGAGGAAGGAGTTGCGGCAGGTATAATAACACCCAAAAGATACACAAGGGCCTGTCCCACTAGGCAATTTATTAGGCGACTGCCGGCGACTACGACAATGGAATTCACCGAAGTCAGCACCGGCGACAACCTACATCAACTGGCAACAACCTACGGCATCCTGGCGTCAACCTACGACAGCACCTACGTCAGGAGCAGACAAACTACGACAAGCCCAAGGTCGCCGAAAAGTTTTGAACATTTCAAAATCCAGCAGCGACCAGAAAAACGCTACAACTCGTTGGGCGACTGAGGAGACTACTCACAACCATATAGGTGACACCCTGGCGACCATGTGGCCACAGCCTAGTCGCCTACATTTGCCTAAAAAATTGCCTAAGTGGGACAGGCCCTTTAGACAGCCATATGGATAGGAAAGGTTTAGAGGTATATGGGCCAAATGTGGGCAAATGGGACTAGCTTTGATGGGGCATCTTGGTCGGCATGGATGAGTTGGGCTGAACAAACTATTTCCATACTATATGACTATCAGGAGCTAATGCAGGGATGTAAAAGACCCTCCTTGATCCTACTGAAGGTACATGGGGTTGAATAGCCTACTCTTGCTGCTATTTCTTACTTCTTTAAGTCCTTGTATGACGGTAAGAAATTGTAGCAAATTGTGGACACAGCCCAGACCATCACACAAACCAACCTCTCTATTATCGATTCCATTTATATCTCACGCTGCCTCGGCATTTCGTTGTCTCTGTACTGTACACTGACAATGACAATTAAAGTTGAATCTGAATCTGAAACTGAATCTGAATCAAGGCCAGCAGCATAATCAAGGACGAGTCACACCCTGGCCACTCCCTCTTCTCCCCTCTCCCATCAGGCAAAAGGTATAGAAGCGTGAAAACACACACCACCAGATTCGGGGAGTTTCTTCCCAGCTGTTATCAGGCAATCTACCACAACCAGAGAACAGTGCTGAACTACTACCTACCTCTTTGATGACCCTCGAACTATCCTTGATCAGACTTTGCTGGCTTTACCTTGCACTAATCGTTATTCCCTTATCATGTATCTATTCACTGTAAATGGACCAATGGTAATCATGTATTGTTTTTCTGCTGACTGGTTAGCACGCAACAAAAAGCTTTTGACTGTACCTCGGTACACGTGACAATGAACTAAACTGATTGAGTCTGCTCACTGGTGCTGCCTCGAAGGGCCGAATGGCCTACTCCTGCACCTATTCTATTGTCTTTTGCTCAATATCAAAGCTGATCATGTATCTAAAGCCCATGATTCTCCCCATTCCCTTGATTACCTGTGTGTCCAATAACTTCAACCATGCAGATATTCAAACACTGATCATCCTCAAGCCTGAGGTAAAAATAGATTTGCACACTTCTTAAGTCGATATTTCCCCTTATCCCAGGCCAGGTGAATCTTTGTGTGTGCTGATCCAAGTAGCGGATCTGTTATCATTCATCACAATCGCTTTACTCTTTTAAATGTGTAGGAAGGAACTGCAGATGCTGGTTTAAACCGCAGCTAGACTCAAAATGCTGGAGTAACTCAGCGGGACAGGCAGTATCTCTGGAGAGAAGGAATGGGTGATGTTTCGGGTCGAGACCCTTCTTCAGAAACGTTATCCATTCCTTCTCTCCAGAGATGCTGCCTGTCCCGCTGAGTTACTCCAGCATTTTGTATCTAGCCCACTTTTAAATCTTCATTTCAACAGACAGACCTTCGAACCATCTTTAATCAAGAGTTATTTTGCACTAAATGCTATTCCCTTTATCCTGTATCTGTACACTGTGGATGCCTTGATTCTAATCAAGTACCGTCTGTTTGCTGACTGGATAAAAAAGCTTTTCACTGTAACTCGGTACACGTGACAATAATAAACTAAACTTCATTAGTCCTAAGACTCGAGTAGAGTCTTTATGGCACAAAGTGCTGGAGTAACTCAGTGGGTCAGGCAGCACCTCTGGAGAACATGGATAGGTGAGGTCTTGGGTTGTGACTTTTGGATTAAATTCACCAACCTGGGAAAACAGCCTCTCTGCAACGATTCTTCAGGCACCCTCTATGTCTGCACCAGATCACTTCTCATCTTCCTCATCATGAATGAAGAGGAGCCCACTCCCTCATGAAACACCTATTCTACGAATCAATCAAATCAATCAATGCTGCATCACCTCCTAAGCAATCCCAAAACTGAACTAGGATGGGCTCCTGTCTGCCTTAAGGGTCTGTCCCACTTACGTGATTTTTTCGGCGACTTGCCGGCACCCGTCATAGTCGCAGCAGGCAGCCGAAAAATGTCAAAACGTTGAAAATCCAGCGGCGACCAGAAAAAGGTACGACTCTTTGTGTGACTACTCACGACCATACAGGCGTCACCCCGAGACATGTCGTGTAAGTGGGACAGGCCCTTAACTGTTTCATTGCAAATTTTTTGCTTTCTATAGTTGGTGAACTATCATACGGAGATGTGTCTTTTCACCAACATTTCCTGGTCTTTCAGCATATGATGAAAGAATGGGTCGACTGGGCTTGTATCCACAGGAATTTAGAAGGATTAGAGGGGATCTTATAGAAACATATAAAATTCTTAAAGGATTGGACAGGCTAGATGCAGGAAAAATGTTCCCCATGTTGGGGGAGTCCAGAACCAGGGGCCACAGTTTAAGAATAAGGGGAATTTAGGACTGCGATGAGGAAAAACTTCTTCGCCCAGAGAGTTGTGAATCTGTGGAATTCTCTGCCACAGAAGGCAGTGGAGGCCAATTCACTGGATGTTTTCAAGAGAGAGAGAGATTTAGCTCTTAAGGCTAAAGGAATCAAGGGATGTGGGGAAAAAGCAGGAACGCGGTACTGATTTTACTTCGGAGTCACGTGAGTGACTACGTGAAGAACCCGCTCAGCGCGCATGCGCGGCATTAACGCCAGCAGTGCAACAGCGGCTGCAGCGGGACTTAGGCGCTCCCGCTAAAGAAAGAAACGGACCGTCAGGTGAGTACCCTGAGGTCGGGTTTCCATTACAGGGGAGCCTTTTTCTGCTTGTGTTTTACAGGCAGAGAAAAAGGCTCTGGAACAAAACTGTCCCCCGTTCGAGGAGGAACGTTTTTCCGTCGGGGAGGGGGGCAGCAACAGGCGGTAGGAGCGTTTACCCGGTGTTCCGCTATTCCCCGACACCGTGCCGAGCCCAGCCCGCTAGTACCTGAGCAGCGGGCTGGATGCATAGCCACCCGAAGAGGCAGCCGGCAGGTATTTTCCCGGGACGGGACGTCTCTCCACCTGCACGGGGGGAGAGAGAGCCGCCTGAGCCGCTGGAGCGGCTCATGGAGCAGGTGCCTGCGAGACGCGCTGCTTGAGGGGCGCTCTCGCTTCTACAAGGCACAAAAGCTCTAGAAGAAGGCGGTAGGAACAATTACCGGGCGCTCCGCTATCCCCATCACCGCGCCGAGCCCAGTCCCGCTAGTGCCTGAACTGCGGGCTGGATGTTTAGCCATCCGAAGAGGCATCCGGCCGGTGGCGTCCGATTCGTCAGACGGGGACATGTCTCCACCTAAACGGAGGAGAGACAGCCGCCTGAGCTGCATCCAACAGCTATTGGAGCAGCTCCAGCGGGATGCACAGAAAGAGCGCTCTCGCGGAGGAAGATCAGGCACCCCCTCCACAGTGTTTCATGCACTGCCCTCTGCTCCCTCATTACTGGAGGCTAGCATTAGTGACCAGGGCTGGGCTGGTCTGGAACAGGGGCTGGCGGACGAGATCGGGAGTATGCAAGGGTTGCAGGAGCAGGAAGAGCTGCTGGGTGTGGTGGACCGCTATGTAGCAACCCCACGTGCTGGAAGACCGCAGGAACCGAAACTGGCGGCCAGCATAAATCAACACAGCACCAGAGAACTGTGAGGCCTCAGAGTGCTGACTGTGAACAGCCAAATCTGGGGGCACGTGGGGTCACACATTCGTAACTATGAACTCAAGCTACAGCGGATCCTAAGGCCCCTGATGTCGGCCATCACAGCCTTTGCTCGTTCTGTGGACAGCACGGACATGGATACCTGCCAGTGTACTGGCATTGATGTGCAACACTCAGTTTGAGATCAACAACTTCCGGCGGGAAATCATAAGACCTGCCCTCAATCCCAAATTTGCTGGGTTATGCAAAGCCCCAGCTGCAGAGACGGACGCTCTGTTATTCGGGAAGGACCTCACCAAAAAGGTAAGGGACATGGAAGAGGCATCGAAAACTTTCAGCCTCATGAGGGCAGGCCCCGGGACGAGCAAACCAAGACCTACACTACCCAAGCGGCAGTACCCCACGGCATCCACCAGTCGACGTCCTCAATATGGGACTGGTGAAAGCTCGGGGACCGCTTTTATCCCCAAAGATCTTTTTTAGATCAGGGCCCAGAGCGGACCCCATGGAAAATGCGCCACCCCCCAACATCGCCAGCACGTCAGACAAGCAAAGCCTTCAAGAACATGAGAAAACAGAAGACACCCCAATAACCATGGAGGTAGGTGGGTCTGGTTCCTGCCAGCATATAGAGTAAGGGTTCTTTACTAACAGGGGGGAGATTACACTTGTTCAAAGAAGCATGGGGTACTGTCACGAGTGACAACTATATACTCAACAGCATTAGTGGATACAATTCATGTCAGAAAAATCGCCGCCAGTTCAACATTGGGGCCCAAAGGGTATTTTCTCCCTCCGTCAAAGAGAAACGTGAGGGACAAGCTGAACTGGTGAGACTTATCACAAAGGGGGTCATCGAAAATACCAAACATGAACCTTTGGGATTTGTATCGAATATTCACTAAAACCAAAAAAGATGGTGGATGTCGCATCACCATTGACTTAACATCACTAAATAAGTTTGTTAAGTATATACATTTCAAAATGGAGACATTTGTTACTGCCAAACAACTGATTTCCAAAGGATACTTCATGGCAAGCATTGATCTCAAAGATGCTTACTATCTAGTACCCATACACAAGGATTATCGCAGATAGCTAAAATTTATCTGGATGGGACAGCTATGGCAGTACAAAGCATTGCCAAATGGTCTAACTTCAGCCCCAAGATTATTCACCAAAATATTGAAACCAGCCATGGCAATACTAAGAAAACAAAAACATATTGTCATGGCATATCTGGATGATATTCTGATAGTAGGGGAAAATGATGGAATTGGCTGTGGCAGCAGTATCAGCTACAAAACAGCTCCTCGAAACTCTGGGGTTCGTCCTACATCCAGATAAATCTAAGTTGAAGCCATCCACTATCATGGACTACCTGGGCTTCACAATTAACTCAGTCCATATGACTGTTACCTTGCCAAAGGCAAAAATGGTTGAATTAGCACAATCATGCAACCGAACATGCAATTCGACAAGTAGCAAGAGTAATTGGGGAAATGGTAGCAGCATTTCTGGCTACACAATTCAGACCTTTGCACTATCAAAATTTGCTGAGAGCAAAGGTACAGGCACTAAAACGACATACAGATCACTATGATCGTGTCATGAAATTACCCACTGAAGCAATATCAGAGCTACAGTGGTGGGCAGAAAACGTTTGGCATAGTTTCAGCCCTATCATCATCACTAACCCTACTTTAGTTATTCAAACAGATGCCAGTGCTCAGGCTGGGGAGCGACTAACTCCATATCCAGCACAGGTGGTAGATGGACTAACCTAGAGTCATCATTACTACTTACACTGGGCATTAACTATCTAGAGATGTTGGGCGCCTTTTATGGTTTAAAAGCATATTTATCTAATATGCAGCACTTGCATTTTCGGTTACAAATTGATAATACTATGGTGGTGGCTTATATTAACCATATGGGCGGCATAAAATCGTTATCATGCGACAAAATTGGTCAACATGATTTGGCAAGGGTGTGTCGAAAGACATATTTGGCTATCAGCTACTTACCTACCAGGTAAGTTAAACACCCATGCCATGAGAAAATTAAACTCCTGGGTTGCAGATCTTGAACAGACCTTACCTGGAACTAGGATTGTCCGAACAAACCATCACCACCATGTCGGCATCCCTTCGAACATCCAACAAGAGGCAGTACTTAACCAGCATCAAAACATGGGAGAAGTACTGCCAGGAAACAGGGACAACGTACGCAACAACCAGTGCCAGGACAATAGGCGATGGGATCCCATCCACTGGTGGTAAAACTGATGAAGGGCATTTACAATATCAAGCCCAGGTATACCCATATTTGGGATATCAGTGTGGTCCTGACATACCTCAGGGAATGGCCACCAGCCAGATCCCTCGGCCTCGAGCAAGCTACACTAAAGACGCTCATGTTGATGGCACTTGTATCCGCTCAGAGGGTCCAGTCACTACACAAGTTGAGGCTGGACAACATGGTGACCACCCCAGATCAGATCACATTCATCATACAGGGTCTGGTGAAACAAAGCAGGCCAGGAACAGCTAATCCAGTAGTGGTATTCCGGACCTACCCACCAGAGCCACGGTTGTGTGTCGTGACCCATCTACAACATTACATAGACACAACCAACAATATCAGAGGGAGTGAAAAAGCCTTATGGGTCAGCCACAAGAAACCTCATGGCCGGGTAACGAGCCAAACCATTTCAAGATGGCTCAAACAGGGACTGAAGGCTGCCGGAATAGATACTAATACATTTAAGTCTCATTCCACTAGGGCAGCATCTACGTCAACGGCTGAGAGAATGGACGTACCGGTTGACCATATTCTGAATACAGCAGAATGGTCGAGGGAAACGACATTCAGAATTTTATAACAAGCCGTTGACAAAACCTGATTTATTTGCAGAGAAAATATTACAAGCTGCAAATATTTAATTTAAGCCCGGGACAGCAATTTATTTTGTTATTGTTAAAAAAAAACTTTTTTGTTTCTCGAAAAAACAGATTCATTGGTTGATTACGATAACACTTCCTCCCTCAAGAATTTCGGCAGTGAGTGAAATAAAACTGTTACACGGTTTGAAATCACAGAGCTTTGAAGTCTTCACGTAGTCACTCACGTGACTCTGAAGTAAAATAGTAAGATTAAACGAGAACTTACCAGTTTGAAGTTTGATCTGTATTTTATGAGGAGTTACGACGAGGGATTACGTGCCCTCCGCTCCCACCCTCATTGTATGGATCAAACTAATAACTGATGTCTCCTTTTCTTTACTATTACTTCAAATAACTGTGTCTATCTGTGATTCCACACCGCTGCTTGGAAGTATGCCGCGCATGCGCGCTGAGCGGGTTCTTCACATAATCCCTCATCGTAACTCCTCATAAAATACAGATTAAACTTCAAACTGGTAAATTCTCGTTTAATCTTACTATTTCAGATGATCAGCCATGATCGTATTGACTCGAAGGGCCGAATGGCCTACTCCTGCACCTATTTTTTAATGTTTCTATCTAATGGCATATTCTGTTTTAACAGGGTGATGGAACACAGACTCAGAAAGCTGAGGGACGGCGAGACAACACTTTTAGACTTTTAGGGTGTAGAAATACAGCACGGAAATAGGCCCTTCAGCCAACCGAGTCCGCGCCGACCAGCGATCACACCGTACACTAAGTTACGTACACACTATATTTTACAACTTACCAAAGCCCACTAACCTACAAACTTGTAAGTTTTTGGAGTGTGGGAGAAAACCGGAGCACTTGGAGAAAACCCATGTAGAACGTGCAAACTCCATACAGACAGCACTCGGAGTCGGGATCGAACTTGGATCTCTGAGGCAGCATCTCTACCATTGTTCAACCGTGCCGTCCTATGACGATAACATGTTCTGCTCCAAACCCCACTAATGCTAAATTGAAGTAAACATCAGCTATTTGTTTTAAATCACCATTAGTACATTGTATTCCCTCGAAGCAACTCTATATCAAGTGAACTGGATCTCATAACAAGTATAACTTCTTCAAGAAAGGTACCAACCAAAATGTCACCTCTTCATGTTCTCCAGGGATGCTGCCTGAGCCGTTGAGTTACTCCAGCACTTTCTGTCATGATTTCTTCTACCCTGACCGAGTCTCCTTGGACTCCCCTCCCCTATTATCCCCAGTAGGGTGCATCTGCCCAACATCCCCCACTTCACCTGGTTTCATCTAACAATCCACCATTTTTTAAATGAACTGGACGAGGATTTCATCAGTTCATGCGCAGGAGACATTTAACATCAAAGACTTTGATGCCCATTGAGATATGATAGAATCACACAATGCAAGGTTGTGAAAGATGTATAGAAAGACCTACGCACAATCAAGAAGAAATCTGTACTCAAGTTAACCCCAAAGGCATTCGCATGGCTTACCGTTAATGCAAAACTACTTCGGAAAGAGACTTTTTGCAGTGAAGATGTAAATTTTGACAGGAAGGGAACATAACACTTACTTGACAAATTTGATGCAGAACTGCGTAAAGTATTTGCGCGTGGAAGCCAGGTTATCTCGGATAATGGGCACATTCTGCTTGATATGGAGGATTATAGAAGTGACATAGGCACTCTGGTCACCCACATGCTCCACATTTTGCCAGGGCATCTGGAGGAACAACATATACATTTCAAATTCATTAAAAGGAACTATTAACCAAAGATATTTACAAACACCTGCCACGCGTGGAAATAAAGATAAATCTCACTCCCTCTTCTCCCTTCTCCCATCGAGCAAGAGGTACAGAAGTGTGAAGATGCACACCTCCAGATTCAGGGACAGTTCCTTCCCAACTAAACCATCCTAGCAACAACCAGGGAGCAATCCTAAACTCACATCTACCTCACTGGAGACTCTCGGACTTTCTCTAATTGGATTTTACAAGACTTTATCTTGCACTAAACGCTATTCCCTTTATCCTGTATCTGTACACTGTGAACGGATCGATTGCAATCATGTATAGACTTTCTGTTGACTGGTTAGCATGCAACAAAAGCTTTTCACTGTACCTTGGTACACGTGACAATAAACTAAACTAAACTAGAAATCACTTCAACGGTAGCTTAATGAGTGTCACTATTATATTGTAAGCAATTACTCAGAATAATATTTGCATTTATGTACACGAATAATCATCAAAACATTTCAACTTGCTAAATAGAACAATTTATTTTAATAAAGTGAACAGTAAGTTTGAGATAGTTATGATGGTCAGATTATTTGGGGGAAGCACTCTCTATGCCACAGTATCTCCACTGTCAAATGCACCAGACAACCAAAAGAACTTGTTCAATCACATTTCAAAATTAACTCATCAAATATAATGTTACATTTTTTTTTTTAAAGCTCTTGTGATTTAGTTTAGTTTAGAAATACAGCATGGAAACTGGTCCTTCGGCCCACAGTCCACTCCGACCATCGATCACCTGTTAGATTTAGCTCTTAATCAAGAGATATGGGGATAAAGCAGGAACAGGGTACTGATTTTGGAGGATCAGCCATCATCATATTGAATGGCGATGCTGGCATGAAGGGCCGAATTGACCTATTTTCTATGTTCACACTAGTTCTATGTTATCCCACTTTCTCATCCATTCCCAGGGGGCAATTGTATTCTTGTATTGTATTCAATTTATTGTCATTGTCTCATATTAGAGACAACGAAATGAATTTTCCTTACAGTCAAGTATCATTAAAAAAATAAAAATAAAAACATATTAAAATTTAAAAAAGCACAAACAATAATTCTTACAGAGGACAATTAACCTACAAACCCACGGTCTTTAGGATGTGGGAGGGAATCGGAGCATCCTGAGGAAACCCACGCAGTCACAGGGAGAACGTGCAAACTCCACTCAGACAGCATCCGTAGTCAGGATCGAACCCAGATGTCTGGTGCTGTGTGGCAGTAGCTTTACCAGCCAGGACACTCTTAGTTCTCGGCGGCCAATCAGAGCCGGCACCAATGACCAAGGAAAGGTGGAGCCCACAATGGTCCATTGTTGGCTGTGGAGGAGGTGATGACGCAGGGATATATGGATGCGAACAGTGGAGCTAGCGGGACAACAAGGGAGGGGCAGGGGCAGTTTACAACCCAGCCGTAAGAATATTGATTTATTTAATTTCAAGTAACCGCTCTCTCCGTCCCTCCCGCACTCGTCATCATACTAGTTGCACTGTCGTTCTGCTTAGTTTGACTGTACGTATCCCCTTGCTATCACCTTTTCCACAGCCAACAATGAACCATTGTGAGCTCGACCTTTTCTTGATCATCTGGCTGGCTTTGATTTGTTCTTTTCATACTTTTTATTCATTTGTTCCTTGACCCTGTTCATACCTCTAGTTTCCCTCTCCCCTGACTCAGTCTGAAGAAGGGTCTTGACCCGAAACATCACCTATTCCTTCTCTCCAGAGATGCTGCCTGTCCCGCTGAGTTACCACAGCATTTTGTGTCTCTTTGGTGTAAACCAGCACCTGCAGTTCCTTCTGACACACAGTATTAGTGGATATCCACACAGGGAATAGAATTATCGTGGAACTACAAGGAACTGCAGATGCTGTTCAAAAACAGACACAAAGTGCTGGAGTGACTCAGTAAGTCAGGCAACATTTCTGGAGGACATGGATAGGCAACATTTCTGGTTGGTTCTGAAAGGTCACCAATCCGTGTCCTTCAGAGATAGATACAAAGTGCTGGAGTAACTCAGCGGGTTTAGTTTAGTTTAGAGATACAGCATGGAAACAGGCCCTTCGGATGGGTGACGTTTCGGGTCGCGACCCTTCCTCGGACTGCTCATAGAACTATCATCCTCAGCTATTAAACAGCAGTCAGCAAATCAATTCTGGGAGCAGGTGAATCAGGATTTTGCACCTACTTTACTCATAGCAGTCAATGCCGGGTCACAGGCTGCGTCCAAGTCCTGAACCAAGAGCTGGATACTATTGGAAATCACTCTGGAAAGCAAGGAAGAAAAAACATTTAACACGATACAGCAATACATAAAATACAAAAACGCGCCATTTATTTAATATAAGTGTAAGAAGGAACTGCAGATGCTGGTTTACATCGAAGAGAGATACAAATCGTTGGAGTAACTCAGCGGGTCAGGCAGAATCTCTGGACAAAAGGAATAGGTGACGTATCAGGTTGAGACCCTTCTTCAGACAACTCTTTGGGGAACACAACACCTCTACTTCCTTAGAAGGCTTAGGAAGTTCGGCATGTTCCCAACAACTCTCACCAACTTCCACAGATGCGCCCTGGAAAGCATTTTATCGGGATGAATCAGAGCCTGGTTTGGGAACAGCTCCAACCAAGACCGCGGGAAATTGTGGATGCAGCCGAAACCATCACACAATCCAACCACCTTCCCATAGATTCCACTACACCTTACTCCATAGATTCCACTACACCTCAGCAAAGCCACCAGCAAAATCAAGGGCAAGTCTCACCCCTGTTCTCCCCTCTCCCATCAGGCAAGAGGTACAGAAGTGTGAAAACGCACACCTCCAGATTCAGGGACAGTTTCTCCCCCATTGTTATTGGGCAACTGAACCATCCCATCACCAACTAGAGTGCTGTCCTGATCCACCATCTACCTCATTGGAGACCCTTGTCTATCTTTAATCAGACTTTAGCTTGTGCTAAACGTTATTCCCTTTATCCTGTATCGGTATACTGTGGCCGGCTTGATTGTAATCATGTATTGTCTTTCAGCTGACAATAAACTAAACTAAACTCCGCTTTAGGACTATAGTGTTTATGAATGCTAATTTTTCATTTCAGAGGAACGTCTAGTTACATGTTAGATGGTTAATGTTATGTTTGACAACAATTTCCATTTTTAAGATGAGCTCCATGATTTCAAGAAGCTGCAGCAATGAAGGGCAGCACAGTTCGTTCCATTAGAGAGAGACCACGGAACTAACATTCCCACATACGACTCTGCATGTGGTGGCTGGATGGAATAGGAGGAGGATTCAGAGTTGGGTGGGGTGAGAGTAATGGAGCGGACATAGTTGAACACAACAGTATATAGAACTAGAGGACGTAGGCTTAAGATGTGAGGAGAAAGATTTAAAAGAGACCTGAGGGAAATGTCTTCACCCGGAGACTAGTGCATATATATATAGGAGCTGACGTAGGAAGGAGAAGGGGAAGATCATAGAGTCATACAACACGGAAACAGGCCTTACGGCCCAACTTGCCCATGACGATCAATAGACAATAGCTGCAGGAGTAGGCCATTCGGCCCTTCGAGGCAGCACTGCCATTCAATGTGATCATGGCTGATCATCCCCAATCAGTACCCCGTTCCTGCCTTCTCCCCATATCCCCTGACTCTGCTAGTTTTAAGAGCCCTATCTAGCTCTCTCTTGAAAGCATCCAGAGAACCTGCCTCAACCGCCCTCTGAGGTAGAGAATTCCACAGACTCACCACTCTCTGTGAGAAAAAGTGTTTCCTCGTCTCCGTTCTAAATGGCTTCCTCCTTATTCTTAAACTGTGGCCCCTGGTTCTGGACTTCCCCAACATTGGGAACATGTTTCCTGCCTCTAGCGTGTCCAAAGATCAAGATGTCCCATCTCCACTAGTCTCCACCTGCCTGTATTTGCCCCCTATGCCTCTAACCCTTTCCCATCCATGCACCTGTCCAAATGTCTTTTAAATGCTGTGATAGTACCTGCCTCAACCTCAACTATCTCCTCCGGCAGCTCGTTCCATATACCCACCACTCTGGGGTACAATGGTGATGTTTAAAAGACATTTGGACAGGTACGTGGATAGGAAGTGTTTAGAGGGATACGGGCCAAATGCAGGCATATGGGGCTACCTCAGTTATAAAACCTGATTGGCATTGACCAATTGGGCCTGTTGGGCCTGTTTCCATGCTGATTGACTCCATATATTTCCAGTCATAGAGAGCCATAGTCAAACAGCACGGAAACAGGTCCTTCGGCCCAACTTGCCCATGCCGACCAAGATACCTCATCTACAATAGTCCCACCCACCCGCTTTTGGCCCTTTCATACATTAGTCACTTGAATGTCCACATGCCATGATTAAATAAGCAAAATAAAAATACAGAAAGCGACAAGAAGAGATAAAGTAAAAATAGTGGCAGTAGATATATTTAAACTGGAGTAGATGTTTGCTAGGGCCACTGGACTAGACAGTTAGTCTTGAAGCAATGTTTGGGGTTGAGATACGGTGCTGTGTGGCAGTAGCTTTACCAGATACGGTGCTGCCAATGCTGACACAATGGGCTGAATGGCCTCCTTTTATAGAATTATATAGAGTGCAAAAACCAATTACATCACAGCCAGCGACATAAAGTGAAATGTAAAGGCTTGAGTTTGCACGATCTAAAACAGGCAAGAACAAAGAACACCATATCTTCAGTAAGTCACAGCCCGGCGGAATGAATATTGACTTCTCTAACTTCAAGTAAACCTTGCTTTCTCTCTCTCTCCATCTCTCCCCTATCCTAGCTATCCGACTAGTTTCACTGCCATCTTGATAACATTTTACTGATTGGATGCCTTCCCCTCAGCTAACAATGATCCATTCAATATCTTCCTTGAACTTCCTCCCCTTTGATCTCCCCTTTTCACACCTTGCCCTTCCATATCTCTATGTCTCCCTCTCCCCTGACTCTCAGTCTGAAGAAGGGTCTCCACATAAAATGTCACCCATTCCTTCTCTCCAGAGATGCTGCCTGTCCTGCTGAGTTACTCCAGCACTTTGTGTCAACCTTCAGTAGGGCTTAAGTTTACAGCATGTTTTATTCATGTCTGTAACTATATTTTGTCTGGGTGTAATTTAAGTATCACCCGTTCTTGGCTAATTAAATCGAGCATTGTATTTTCCAGCTTTAAATACAACAACAGCATACCACCCTTCTGTCGAAGGGAGCCATCAGTGACCAAAACTATTTGGCTGAGAAGAGATCTCTCATTAGTTTGGTGCCATGTGATTTACTCCCTAAAGAGCAGCAGTGAGCAAAATTAACTATACCTCATAAACTCCAAATGATTGAAATATTTTGGCACTGGGTCTTTCAGGGCAGATCAACTGATGGAGCTGGGCAAGAAATAGTTGTGGCTTTACACCATCTTACAGTAATCCATGGACTTTCCATCCTGGACTGAAATATGTTATGGCTTGAGCATAAAGAATGAGACTTCTCCAGAAGGACAGCCACAAAGGAAGGCTTATTACAAAATGGCATGATTTTGTTAGAGGAGCATTCTATCTTATTACTGGGGCGAAAGACAGAGCGGAGATAATTAAGTACAGGTCCACCGCCGATTTTCTGCACCCTTGGTTCCAGAGCCTTTCTGGATCAGTCTGAAGAAGGGTCTCGACCCGAAACGTCACCCATTCCTTCTCTCCAGAGATGCTGCCTGGCCCGCTGAGTTACTCCAGCGTTTTGTGTCTATCTTCGGTTTAAACCAGCATCTGCAGTTCCTTCCTACCCACCGGTAATTGGGTTGGGGAGGGGCCGAGATACGAGCCCTCGGCTATGGGAATGGATCTGCTGGCTGCGACCGGGTCGTAGTTCCAGAGCCCCAGCCGCTGGGGGCAAATTCGACCCACTGTTCGGCTGCGGAAGTCCGGATGAGGTCGAGATCACCTGGCCTAGGCACTAATGTTTCAGGAGGACTCCGGGGGGATTATTAAGTGCGGTCTCGTGATTTTGTCCGGATTAAAGGGACCACCAGTTGCCGGAAAATCGGTGGTGGACCAGTATCAATGTTGTGAGACAACAACAGTGAGTATTGGGAATCTGAATATTTTTTGGCCGGTGCTAAATTGTGCACTGAAAACAAGCAAAAGCCCCACCCCATCAGAATGAGGAATGTCGTTCTATCAAGATAAAGGGCAGGGCCTTCAATCACAAATACCAATAAGCTGTCATCAGCAAACTTCAGCTACTTGTCTGGCTCCAATACAATTTCAGTACAGTCCTTTTCAGTTATAAATAACAAGGGGCAGACTATGATTAGATTCCAGTTGCTGTAAAAATAAGCTCACCTTGAGCAGAAAGTAACCATCAAGAACATGCAAGCAATTTCATACATTCATACAGCGTGGAAACAGGCCCTACGACCCACTTGCCCACATCGACCAACATGCCCCACCTACACTAGTCCCATCTGCCACATCCCTTTAAACCTGTCCTTTCTATGTACCTGTCCAATTGTCTCTTAAATGTTATGATAGTCCCTGCCTCAACTACCTCCTCTGGCAGCTCGTTCCATACACCCACCACCCTTTGTATAAAAAAGTTATCCCTCAGGTTCCTAGAAACATAGAAAATAGGTGCAGGAGGTGGACATTCGGCCCTTCGAGCCAGCACCGCCATTCATTGCGATCATGGCTGATCGTCCCCAATCAATAACCCGTGCCTGCCTTCTCCCCATATTCCTTGATTCCACTAGCCCCTAGAGCTCTATCTAACTCTCTCTTAAATCCATCCAGTGATTTGGCCTCCACTGCCCTCTGTTCCTATTAAATCTTTCCCCCCTCAGCTTAAACCTCTATCCTCTGGTTCTTGATTCCTATAATCTTGGCAAAAGTGATCTATTTACCCGATCTAGAGTATTCATAATTTTGAATACCTCTATCAGACCACCCCTCATTCTCCTGCGCTCCAATTTATTTTTACTTATACCAGTCACAGCTGGTAGAGCTATTGCCTCATAGCACCAGAGACCCGGGTTTGATCATCACCTCGGGTGCTTCTGTGTGTGCAGTTTGCACGTTCTCCCTGTGACCGTGTGGGATTTCTCCGGATGCTCCGGTTTCCTCCCACATCCCACAGATGTGCGGGGTTGTTAGTTAATTGCCGTCTGTAAGTTTGGTCTCCAGTGTGTTGTACCCGTCGGTGAGGCAACAGTGCGATGCAAAAGTGGGATAACTTAGAACTAGTGTGAGCAGGTGATCGATGGTTGGCCTGGGCTGAAAGGACTGTTTCAGTGCTGTGCCTCCAAACCAAACATGTCCATTCATTGTATTTCCTCAAATTCTAATTGAAAACCTTCAACTCTCTTAATATTTCCTTTGACTCCCTTTGATGTCTAAACCTCTAGCTTGGTCTCCACTGCTCATCACCACCCAAGTTTACCAACTTTCTATCTCATGCTCTAGAACTGGTAGTTCTCACATTATTGACAAGCCAATAGACAATAGGTGCAGGAGTAGGCCATTCGGCCCTTCGAGCCAGCACCGCCATTCAATGTGATCATGGCTGATCATCCCCAATCAGTACCCTGTTCCTGCCTTCTCCCCATATCCCCTGACTCCGCTATTTTTAAGAGCCCTATCTAGCTCTCTCTTGAAAGCATCCAGAGAACCTGCCTCCACCGCCCTCTGAACAGAAGAATTCCACAGACTCACCACTTTCTGTGAGAAAAAATGTTTCCTCGTCTCCATTCTAAATGGCTTACTCCTTATTCTTAAAGAGGGGCTATTCTTTTCTCAACGCTAGTCCCACTTGCCCATGTTTGGTCCATATCCCTCTATACATTTACTATCGATGTACCTGTTCAAATGACTGTTAATGACGTTATAGTACCTGCCTCAATTACCTCATCTGGCAGCTCGTTCATAGACCCATGAAGTTGACCCTCAGCTTCCTATTAAATCTTTCCCCTCTCACCTTAAACCTACGTCCTCTAGTTCTCGATTCCCCCACTTTGGGTAACAGTTTGTGCATTCACCCTGGGTAAAAGAATAAAAGGAGTGGAAAAGAAAGATATATTCCCCTCATGATTTTATAAGCCTCCTATTTGATCGCTCAGCATCCAACATCCAAGTGTTAACCTGCCCCACCTCTCCCTACAGATCAGGCCATTACATCCTTGTAAATCTCCTCTGCATTATTTCCAGCTTAACGACATCCTTCCAATAGCAGGGTGACTAAAACTGAACACAATACTCCTAAAGTAGCCCCACCAACGTGTTGTACAACTGTAACAACATCCCAGCTTCTACCCTCATGTTTACAAGTCACATTATGTCACAAGCAGAATTATGGGCCTGTCCCACTTACGAGACTTTTTAGGCCACTACAAGAGACTATGTTGGAGAAACTCAGCAGGTGAGGCAGCATCTATGGAGCGACGGGCGGGAAGAAGAAAGGAAGAGGCGGAGGCAGTGGGCTGGGAAGGGGAGGGGAAAGAAGGAGAAAGCAGGGACTACCTAAAATTGGAGAAGTCAATGTTCATACCACTGGGGTGTAAACTACCCAAGCGAAATATGAGGTGCTGCTCCTCCAATTTATGGTGGGACTCACTCTGGCCATGGAGGAGGCCCAGGACAGAAAGGTGGGATTCGGAATGGGAGGGGGAGTTGAAGTGCTGAACCACTGGGAGATCAGGTTGGTTATTGCGAACCGAGCGGAGGTGTTGGGCGAAGCGATCGCCAAGCCTGGTCTCACCGATGTAGAGCAGCTGACAGCTAGAGCAGCGGATGCAATAGATGAGGTTAGTTCCCGCATTTTCGTAACTAGTCACGGCTTCATTCTGGTCGCCGCTAATTTTTCAACATGTTAAAATATTAGCAGCGACCAAAATTTGTACGCCATGGAGCGTAGTGAGAATTCTCGTGATGTAGGTGCAGTGGTCGCCAGGAGGTCATAGGTTGTCGTAGGTTGTCGCTGGTGCTGACCGGTGAATTTCATTGGCTCATTGGGAAAAAAAAACGTAAATAGTAGATTTCAGAACCAAGGATGGTCACACCGACCAGTTTAACTAATTCAGTAGGCAGTGAGCAAGGAAAGGAAGGTGTGGCCATAAGCGAGGCAGGTAGGGGGAACCAGGAGGAGATGCGGCAGGAGCCACAGCCCTTGTCCCTGACGAGCATGACCGAGGCACTTACTCAATGTAAGGACGGGATCAGGGGCTGTGGGAGGGATGAGCAACCTGGCTGCAGCACCGTGGATCAGGAGGCCATTCAAGAGGGGGGAGTTAGAAGAAATGCCGTAGTGATAGGGGATAGTATTATTCGGGGGGTAGATAAGGTTCTCTGCGGCCAGCAGAACATGTCCCGAAGGCTGTGTTGCCTACCCGGTGCTAGGGTTAAGGATATCTCTGCGATGCTGGAGAGAAATTTGCAGAGGGAGGGGGAGGATCCAGTGGTCGTGGTCCATGTGGGGACCAATGACATAGGAAGGACGAGGAAGGAGGATCTGCTGAAGGAGTTTGAGCAGTTAGGGAATAAATTAAAAAGCAGAACCTCGAGGGTACTGATCTCCGGATTGCTACCTGAGCCACGGGCCAAATCGGCGAGGGTACGTAAAATTAAAAAGCTAAATGCGTGGCTCAAAGACTGGTGTGGGAATAATGGGTTTGGTTTCTTGGGCCACTGGCACCAGTACTGGGACAGGGGGGATCTGTTCTGTAAGGACGGACTTCACCTGAACGGTGCTGGGACTGGGGTCCTGGCAAATCATATAACTAGGGCAGTAGAGAGGTCTTTAAACTAAGTAGCGGGGGGGAGGTATCAAGGGGGGTAATAACGGCAGGGGTAGAGGAAATAGAGCAGGGTATCAGTGGGGAAGCGGAAATTCAAAATGTGACAGGAGACAGAATTTGTGAAGATAAAGATCTAGATGTAAAAGGGGCAAAAACGGAAAGGAAGGGTAGTAAAAATCATCTGAAAGTGCTTTATTTAAATGCACGGAGTATTCGTAATAAGATAAATGAATTAACGGTGCAATTAAGTATATATAGTTATGATATCGTGGCCATTACGGAGACATGGCTGCAAGGAGATCAGGACTGGGAGTTAAATATAGAGGGGTACTCGACAATTAGGAAAGATAGACA
Organism: Amblyraja radiata; assembly: GCF_010909765.2. Taxonomy (NCBI): domain Eukaryota; kingdom Metazoa; phylum Chordata; class Chondrichthyes; order Rajiformes; family Rajidae; genus Amblyraja; species Amblyraja radiata. Next base: position 4,426,924 of record NC_045983.1, on the reverse strand, counting down.
GGAAAGAAAGGGAGGAGGGGTGGCCCTTTTAATAAGGGAGGGAATAACGGCAATAGAGAGGAAGGATATTGCGTTGAAGGATCAGGATAGTGAAACAGCTTGGGTACAGATAGAGAATAATAAGGGGAAAAAAACACTAGTGGGTGTAATTTATAGACCTCCAAATAGCTGTGACGCTGTTAGTCAGAACATAAATCTGCAAATAGTTGACGCATGTAAAAAGGGAACTGCTGTAATCATGGGGGACTTCAATTTTCATATTAATTGGGCAAACCAAACTGGGCAGGGTAGACTAGAGGAAGAGTTTATAGAATGTATTAGAGACGGGTTCCTAGAACAGTATGTCACCGAACCGACAAGGGGGGAGGCAATCTTGGATCTGGTCCTGTGTAATGAAGCAGGATTAATTAAAAATGTCATAGTTAGGGACTCGTTGGGAACAAGTGACCACAATATGGTCGAATTCCATATTCAAATAGAAGGGGAGCAGGTTGAAACTCAGGCTAGGGTGCTTAGTCTAAATAAGGGGGATTATGAAGGTATGAGGACTGAGCTGATCAAAGTTGACTGGGATAGCAGACTCAAGAATAAGACGGTACATGAGCAGTGGTGTACGTTTAAGGGTATACTGTATAACCTTCAAGAAAAATTTATTCCTATGAAGAAAAAAAGGGGTAAGGGTAAGAACAGTCAGCCATGGCTCAGTAAAACTATAAAGGATAGTATTCGGCTGAAGGCAAGGGCATATAAGGTAGCCAGAGATAGTGGGAGGGTAGAGGATTGGGAAGCATTTAAAGGTCAGCAAAAAATAACTAAGAGATTAATTAAGACGGGGAAAATAGACTATGAAAGGAATTTAGCGAACAACATAAAAACTAATAGTAAGAGTTTTTATAGCTATATAAAAAGAAAAAGGGTGGCTAAGGTGAACGTTGGTCCATTGGAGGGTGAGACTGGAGAGTTGTTGGTGGGGAACATGGAAATGGCAAAGGCATTAAACGAGTATTTTGTATCAGTCTTCACCATAGAAGACACAAAAAATATTCCAACGCTGGATAAACAGGGGGCGGTAGGAATGGAGGAGCTAAATACTATTAAGATCACCAAGGAGGTGGTATTAGGGAAATTAATGAGACTGAAGGAGGATAAATCCCCTGGGCCTGATGGATTACATCCAAGGGTCTTGAGGGAGATAGCGGTGGGGATTGTGGATGCATTGGTGATAATTTTCCAAAACTCCCTGGAGGCAGGAACGGTCCCAGTGGATTGGAAAATGGCCAATGTAACACCTATATTTAAAAAAGGAAGTAAACAGAAGGCGGGTAACTATAGACCGGTTAGTCTAACATCGGTGGTGGGTAAAATGTTAGAGACAATTATTAAAGAAACACTAACGGGGCACTTGGATAAACATGACTTCATCGGACAGAACCAGCATGGTTTTGTGAAGGGGAAGTCCTGTTTAACGAATCTGCTCGAATTCTTTGAGGAAGTAACAACCCGGGTGGATAAAGGGGAACCGGTGGATGTGGTATACTTGGACTTCCAAAAGGCTTTTGACAAGGTGCCACATAAGAGACTATTGCTAAAAATAAAAAATTATGGGATTGGGGGTAATATATTAGCATGGGTAGAGGATTGGCTAACAAATAGGAAGCAGAGAGTGGGGATAAATGGTTCATACTCGGGATGGCAACCGGTAACTAGCGGGGTTCCGCAAGGGTCGGTGCTGGGACCCCAGTTGTTCACAATTTATATAAATGATTTGGAGGAGGGAACCAAGTGTAATATATCAAAATTTGCGGACGATACAAAAATGGGAGGAAAAGTAGGGGATGAGGAGGATAGGAAGAGTCTGCAAAAGGATATAGATAAGCTAGGTGAGTGGGCAACAACTTGGCAGATGAAATTTAATACTAATAAATGTGAAGTCATTCACTTTGGGAAAAAAAATGATAGGGCAAGTTATTTTCTAAATGAGGAGGAGCTGCGTTGTAATGCAACGCAAAGGGATCTAGGGGTATTAGTACATGAATCACTAAAAGTTAGTATGCAGGTGCAGCAAGCAATCAGGAAGGCCAATGGAGTTTTGGCCTTTATTGCTAGGGGGATTGAGTATAAAAACACGGAGGTCTTGCTGCAGCTGTACACAGTATTAGTGAGACCACATTTGGAATACTGTGTACAGTTCTGGGGTCCATACTTAAGAAAGGATGTACTAGCCCTGGAGGCAGTGCAGCGAAGGTTTACAAGATTAATTCCTGCAATGAGGGGATTGACATATGAGGAAAGGTTAAGTAGGCTGGAACTCTACTCTTTGGAGTTTAGAAGAATGAGAGGCGATCTCATTGAAACATATAAGATCGTGAGGGGCCTTGATCGGGTGGATGCACCGAGGATGTTCCCAATGATCGGGGAAACTAGAACTAGGGGACATAGTTGCAGAATAAGGGGGGGCTCTTTTAAAACTGAGATGAGGAAGAACTTCTTCACCCAGAGGGTGGTTAATTTATGGAATTCACTGCCCCAGGGAGCAGTGGAAGCAGAAACTTTAAATATATTTAAGACTAAAATAGATGGTTTTTTAGCTGCCAAGGGGATAAGGGGCTACGGGGAGAGGGCAGGGATATGGACCTAGGTATGGTTAGTATAGTAAGACCTGAGTGATCTCCTGGACAAGTGTCGATCGCCTGGATTGGGGTCGGAGAGGAATTTCCCGGATTTTTTTCCCGAATTGGACCTGGGTTTTTATCCGGTTTTTTGCCTCCCCCAGGAGATCGCGAGGTTCTTGGGGTGGAGAGGGGTGATAGCGGTATAAAGGGGAGGGTAGTGTCTTGTGTTCTGTGTCTTGTGTCTACTGTTTGTGGGTAAGTGTGTCTGTTTAGTGTTCAGCCATGAGCGAATGGCGGTGCGGGCTCGACGGACCTGGTGGTCTACTCTCGCACCTACTTTCTATGTTTCTATGTTTCTAAGGATAGCCGACCGGTAATGTTAATGTCCGTCGAGCTTCACAGCCGTGTATCTCTGGCTTCTTAAAAGTTGTCTCCACTCCTTCTCCGCACCCCGTCTCCCCCTTCTCCTTCCTTCTCCCCCTTCTTTTAAAGGACTTAAGTGATCCTTCCCCTAAACTGTGCTTTCACCGTCTTAATTACAGCGCCAACCTTCTTGTTCATCGTGGTGTGTGTCTGTATCACATTGGCTACGATTTGACAGTCGCCTGAAAAATCGCCAAAGTGGGACAGGGCCATTAGGCTTTTGGGGTCATCGAGTCCACACCACAATTCAATCATGGCTGATCTATCCTTCCCTCTCAATCCATTCTTCTGTCTTGTCCCCATTACTGTTGACACCCTTGCTAATCAAGAATACTCAATACCCTGAATGATGAAGAGGGGTCTCGACTCGAAATGTCACCTATTCCTTTGCTCCATAGATGCTCTATCTTATATATAGAAACATATAACATTCTTAAGGGATTGGACAGGCTAGATACAGGAAAAATATTCCCCATGTTGGGGCAGTCCAGAACCAGGGGTCACAGTTTAAAGGGGCTGTCCCACTGCGGCGACCTAATCCGCGAGTTAAGAAGAGAGGATCTTCGACCTTTAAGAGCGAGCTGGATTGACCGACCGCACACACACACACACACACACACACACACACACACACACACACACACACACACACACACACACACACACACACACACACACACACACACACTCACACACACATACACACACATCGCAAAGGCGGGGGCCAGGGAAAGCGGGGGAGCGCTGTCTGAAAATCAGCGCTATCTGAAATTCACACCCGCGATGAAGAGGAAGGTAAAAGACGGCTGCACAGTGAGCGCAGACAGGGGTGGAGGGGGAGAGAAAGGGGGGAGAAGGAGTGGAAACACTTTTAACAAGTATAATAAAGTTTAGCGGGCATTTTACCTTCCGGTCGTTTTCCTTCGGAAAATTCCAATGAGCCAATTAAAATGCCCGGTCAGTGAAGGAGACTGCCTACGGCTGCCCTCGACTGCCTGTAACTAAATAGCGACCCCACTCCACTGCACTACGAGTTCAAAAGAACCATGCCGACCTATTTTTATTCGCGGAAAATGTTTGAACATGCTGAAAAAATTCCATGACCTAGCTGAGGCCGCGAGTATGCCGGAACTTCCCTCGAGCATGAAGGAACGTTCCAGTGACCTCATAGGACCTCCTGTCATGTCGACCATGCTGCGAGTTTGAGTCGAGGGCAAACTCTTCTAAACTTGCAGATTAGGTTGCCACAGTGGGACAGCCCCTTAAGAATAAGGGGTAGGCCATTCAGGACTGAGATGAGGAAAAACTTTTTTACCCAGAGTTGTAAATCTGTGGAATTCTCTGCCATAGAAGGCAGTGGAGGCCAATTCACTGGATATTTTAGCCCTAACGGAATCAAGGGATATGGGGGAAAAAGGAGGAACGGGGTACTGATTTTGGATGATCAGGCGTGATCATATTGAATGGCGGTGCTGGCTCGAAGGGCTGAATGGCCTACTCCTGCACCTATTTTCTGTGTTTCTATGGAAGGAACTGCAGATGCTGATTTAAACCGGATAGATACAAAATGCTGGAGTAAATCAGTGGAACAGGCAGTCTCAACCTGAAACGTCACCCATTCCTTCTCTCCAGAGATGCTGCCTGGCCCGCTGAGTTACTCCAGCATTTTGTGTCTATCTTAGGAGTACAGGTGCATAGTTCCTTGAAAGTAGTGTCACAGGTAGATAGTGTGGTAAAGAAGGCTTTTGGTACATTGACCTTCATCATTCAGGGATAGACAAAAATGCTGGAGAAACTCAGCGGATGAGGCAGCATCTATGGAGCAAAGGAATAGGTGACGTTTCGGGTCGAGACCCATCTTCATCATTCAGGGTATTGAGTATTCTTGATTAGTAAGGGTGTCAACAGTAATGGGGACAAGACAGAAGAATGGGTTGAGAGGGAAGGATAGATCAGCCATGATTGAATTGCGGAGTGGACTCGATGACCCCAAAAGCCTAATGGGTCTGTCCCACTTCGGCGATTTTTCAGGCGACTGTCAAATCGTAGCAGGTCGCTGAAAAACCGGCGACTGGAACGGCGACTGTCAGAGTGGAACGCACACGCACACGCACACACACACACACACACACACACACACACACACACATCGCTTCCTTCACATATGTTATATGTTTCTATATATAAGATTCCCTCTCATCCTTCTAAATTCCAGGGAATACAAGTCCAGTCGACCTATTCTTTCATCATATGTCAGTCCCGCCATCCCGGGAATTAACCTTGTGAACCTACACTGCACTCCCACAATAGCAATAATGTCCTTCCTCAAATTAGGAGGTCAAAGTGCACACAATACTCCAGGTGTGGTCTCACCAGGGCCCTGTACAACTGCAGAAGGACCTCCTTGCTCCTAAACTTAAATCCTCTCGCAATGAAGGCCAACATGCCATTAGTTTTCTTCACTGCCTGCTGTACGTGCATGCTTACTTTCAGTGACTGATGTACAAGGACACCCAGGTCTCATTGTACCCCCCTTTTCCTAATCTGACAACATTCAGATAATAATCTGCCTTCCTGTTCTTGCCACCAAAGTGGATAACCCCACATTGATCCACATTATACTACCTCTGCCCACTCACCCAACTTATCCAAGTCACCCTCATAGCATCCTTCTCGCAGCTCACTTTATCACCCAGCTTTGTGTCATCTGCAAACTTGGAGATGTTACATTTAATTCCCTTGTCTAAATAGTTAATATATATTGTAAATAAATGGGGGTCCCAGCACTGATCCTTGCGGCAGGCACCCCACTAGTCACTCCTACACATTACCTGAACTCTTAGATCCCTCTGCTCCACCCCATTCCCCAGAGTCCTGGCATTTACTGTGAAGGTCCGGCCCTGGTTTGACTTCCTAAAATGCAACACCTTGAACTTATCTGTCTCAAACTCCATTTGCTATTCCTCCAGAAGAAGAAAAAGGCATCAAAGCCTCATGTGTTCTTAAACACGTTGCTAATGTACACCCAGGGTACGTTTGCTGCTTTAGTCTTTACATCCTCATAAATCCTTAGATTTAGCAGAGATGCAGCTTGGGAAGGGGCCCCTTCGGCCCACCGACCAGCGATCACCCCGTACACTAACACTATCCTACACACACTCGGGACAATTTACAATTTTACCAAAAGCCAATTAACCAACAAACGTGTACGTCTTTGGAGTGTGGGTGGAATCCGGAGCACCCGGAGAAAACCTACGCGGTCACAGGGAGAACGTACAAACTCTGTACTTGACAGCACCCGTAGTCAGGATTGAACCCGGGTCGATGGCGCTGTGAGGCAACAACTCTACCGCTGCACCACCTTCATTTGTTTTAACATTAAGATTTGGACTTCAGCTGCTTCGAACTATTTCTTTTTTAAATGGAGAGGGTGACATAAAGAGGCGTTTGTACTCACGTGCTGAAGGTGTCCATTTCTGATATCAGGTTGATGCGTTCTGCTAGACTCACATCCACCTTCTCCTTGAGTTTCTCTTCAAGCTATTAGACAAATTATAAATGCAAATTACACCAAATTAACAAAACAAACTGGAATAGAGAAGTGGCAAAACAATAGTTCCAAGTATGTGACGCAACATCAATTCAATTAGATTGCATTTACACTTGATTTTTTTTCTCTTTTCTCAACGGTGGCACGGTGGCGTAGTGGTAGAGCGACTGCCTTACAGCGCCAGAGACCAGGGTTCGACCCTGACCACGGGTGCTGTCTGTACGGAGATTGTACGTTCTCCCCATGACTTGCGTGGGTTTTCTCCGAGATCTTCGGTTTCCTCTCACATTCCAACGACGTACAGGTTTGTAGGTTAATTGGCTTGGTATTAATGTAAAAAACTGTCCCTAGTGTGTGTAGGATAGTGTTAATGAGTGGGGATCGCTTGTCAGCGCAGATTCGGTGGGCCGAGAGGCCTGTTTCCGTGCTGCATCTCTAACCTAAACTAAACATCTATGATCACTTCCACACTTGACATCCTCCGTCCTTTGACTCTCAAGTATGTTTTAGCTGCCAACAATGATGTGATTTGTACGAATGATGCTGAGGTACTAAGGACAGAACCAAATGTATCAGCACAGTTTACACCACATTCCCACAAACGCCCGCATCCTCCATCGTTTACAAGGATGTTGACGGGACTCGTGGGCCTGAGCCACAGGGAGCGGTTGGGCAGGCTAGGACTTTAGTCCTTGGAGCACAGGAGGCTGAGGGGTGATCTTATAGAGATGTATAAAATCATGAGGGGAATATGAGCATGAGCTGAATGTACAGAGTATTTTACCCAGGGCAAGGGAATCAAGAACCAGAGGACATAGGTTCGAGGTGACAGGGGAAAGATTTAATGGGAACCTGAGCAGCAACTTTGTCACAAGGAGGGTGGTGGATGTATGGAACCGGCTGCCAACAAAGGTAGTTGAGGCTGGTACTATAAAAGCATTTAAAAGCCACTTGGACAGGTACATGGATTGGAAAGGTTTAGAGGGATATGGGCAAACGGGACTAGCATAGATGGGGCATCTTGGTTAGTAGACAAAATTGCTGGAGGAACTCAGCGGGTGCGGCAGCATCTATGGAGCGAAGGAGATAGGCAACGTTTCGTCCCGAAACGTTGCCTATTTCCTTCGCTCCATAGATGCTGCCGCACCCGCTGAGTTTCTCCAGCAATTTTGTCTACCTTCGATTCTCTAGCATCCGCAGTTCCTTCTTGAGCATCTTGGTTGGCATGGTCGGACGAGTTGGGCCACAGGGCCTGTTTCCGTGCTGTATGGCTCTCAATGACCTTTTCCAGCCAGTGGGTACAAAGAGGGATCATCGGGGACTAGAATGAGTGCTCTGTATCTTTGTTGGCGCCCGATACGCAGCGACTCTTTGCGAACTTTGTGCATTGAATTTCACTGTACAAAGAATTCCACTGTACCTAGGTACACGTGACAATAAAGTATTATTGAATCATAAAGATTCATTTAATCATTATGGAATCTGGTTTTGGAAGGCAGTAAACACTGTTTTATTTGCCAAACATATTTAGCTAGCAGATGGATAAGAAAATACACAGAAAATATTTGTATCTACAGCTTTACCTGCTTCAGTGCAGTTGATTGTTAATGAGGTTATGCTCCGTCCCTCATTTTAACATTGACCTGCTAACATTTCGCCACAAACTTTGACCTATCTCTCGCTTAGTGCATAGAACATAGAACAGTACAGTGTCGGAATGAACTGCAGACGCTGGTTTAAACCGAAGATAGATACAAAATGCTGGAGTAAGTCCAGCATTTTGTGTCATAGAAACATAGAAAATAGGTGCAGGAGTAGGCCATTCGGCCCTTCGAGCCTGCACCGCCATTCAATATGATCATGGCTGATCATCCAACTCAGTATCCCGTACCTGCCTTCTCCCCATACCCCCTGATCCCCTTAGCCACAAGGGCCACATCTAACTCCCTCTTAAATATAGCCAATGAACTGGCCTCAACTACCTTCTGTGGCAGAGAATTCCAGAGATTCACCACTCTCTGTGTGAAAAATGTTTTTCTCATCTCGGTCCTAAAAGACTTCCCTCTTATCCTTAAACTGTGACCCCTTGTTCTGGACTTCCCCAACATCGGGAACAATCTTCCTGCATCTAGCCTGTCCAACCATGTGTCTGTCTATAGAACAGTACGGCACAGCATCAGGCCCTTGGGCCCACAATGTCTGTGCCAACATGATGCCAAGACCAACTCGTATCTGCCCTCACATAATCCATAATCCATGTGCCTATCCAAAATTCTCTTAAATGCCACTATTGTATCTGTTTCCACCACCCCCGGCAGCACGTTCAACAAACTCTGCCCTCTGTGTAAAAACCACTAGACCTGCGCATCTTTGAAATTTGCCCCACTCACCTCATTGTTAGACGATATCAAATGTTACACTCAGGGTGGAAATATCAAATACTCACGGCCATACAGGCGTCACCCCGTGACATGTCGACACGTGACGCTTGTATGGTCGTGAGTAGTCACCCAAAGAGTCGTACCTTTTTCTGAAAAACATTTTGAAAATTTTCGACGACCTGCTGCGACTATGACGGGTACCGACCGGCAAGTCGCCGAAAATATCACATAAGTGGAACAGGCCCTTTAAGCTTTTTCTCTTTGGTACAATTAAACTAGTTACTGTAATGCAAGAAGATTCATACCATGCTAGACAATTGAAATGTGGTCTCAGTTATTCCCCAGGCGTGGAACAGATACATGAAACAATTGCACTCCCACACACACATCATCATTTCTACCTTCTCATAACAATTTATGGCTGAATTAAGATGTAGTTTGTAATGCTGTAACAAAACACAGGCATCTCAATGGACGGGACATATTGACTAAATTATCAAGATATCATCTTTTAACAATAGATGGGTTATTTCCTGAACTGCTGGAAAAATCCATATGGTGGGTTAACCCAATCAGTAAATCATGGTTTGAAATCTTTATATTACATTTTTTAAGTAAATGACTGTCACAGAACTTAAATAAAAAGTTGTAGCAATACGTTAAACCCTTTCTTAGTGTGAATACTGGACCAGGACTACGCCATTCAGCCCCTTTAACCTGCTGCTGTTCAATTTGGTCTAGCCGAATCTATACCTTTACTTTACTTTGGAGATACAGCGTGAAAGCAGGCCCTTCAGCCCACTGAGTCCTTGCTGACTAGCGATCACCTCCATACATTAACATTGTCCTATACACTATGGAAAATGTACAATTTACAGAGTGCCAATTAACCTACAAACCCGCACGTCTCTGGAGTGTGGGAGAAAACCGGAACACCCGGAGTAAACCCACACGATCATAGGGAGAAAGTGCAAACTCCACACGGACAGTACTTGAGGACAGATACAGCGCGGAAACAGGCCCTTCGGCCCACCGAGTCCACGCTGACCAGCGATCACCCGTACACTAGCACTATCCTACACACTAAGGGCGACTTACAATTTACAGAAGCCAATTAACCTACAAACCTGCATGTGCTTGGAGTGCGGGAGAAAAAGAGCACTCGGAGAAAACCCACACGGTCACAGGGAGAACGTACAAACCCCCTCTTAACTCTATCCAATACCTTCGGCTTTCAAGCTCTTAATTATTAAAAATTGTCAATTCTAAAATTAAAAATCACTGATAAAGCTAGCACCTACTAATTTTGTGGGAACAAATTCCGTAAAATTGAAAATGTTGCATATATTGATACCACCTTGGCAGGAGCCACAGTAACACCCGGGAGGGGGCTGTATTCTTGTCAGTGATAACATAAAGAAGAAATTGCGCATTGGTCGGCATGGTGACGTATCGGTGGAGTTACTGCCTTACAGCGCTTGCAGGGCTGGAGCCCAGGGTTCCATCCCGACTACGGGTGCTGTCTGTACGGAGTTTGTATGTTCTCCCCGTGACCGCGTGGGTTTTCGCCCAGATCTTCGGTTTTCTCCCACAAGACATACAGGTTTGTTGGTTAATTGGCTTGGTGTATATGTAAATTGTTCCTAGGATAGTGTTAATGTGCGGGGGTCGCTGGTCGGCGCAGGCTCGATGGTCCGACGGGCCTATTTCCGCGCTGTATCTCTAAACTAAACTAAACTAACCATTCACATAACAGCCAGTCTGATCCTCCAGTAGATCCACACCTGGCGTCTCTTCCCAGAGAAGGACTTACTATCATCCAATACAATCCCAATTCACGCTGCCCCGGAAAAGCAGCCAACACAGTCAAAGGCTTCATTCTCTCTTCTTCCCGCTCCCGTCCGGCAGAAAATACAGAAGCTTGAAAGCGCGCACCACCAGACTCAGGAACAGCTTCTCCCCCTCTGTTATCAGGCTTCTGAACTATACGCTAGGGTACTGATTGATTCACCTCTACCCCATTGCGGACATTGGACTCTATGTCTATGGAACTGATGCGCTACAATACTGAGAACTATCTTCTGCACTCTGTATCTTCCCCTTTGTTCTACCAATTCTACCTCAGATTGGCCTGATTGTATTTATACATGTTATATCTGATCTGTTAGGATAACATGCAAAACAAAGCTTTTCACTGCCAACTGTTCTAATTGCTAAAAATTAATTGACACTGTGTGCGGGATCTTGCTACCACCAAAATAACTGCTGCATTTGATTATACAAGCTAATCATGATTATACTTGATTACTTCTGAAGAATGGTCCCGACCCGAAGTGTCTCCTATTCATTCCTCCAGGGATGCTGCCTGACCCGCCAAGTTACTCCAGCACATTGTTTTGTTTTGTAAAACTGCATATGCTGTTCCTTGTTTCTACATCTTATTTCTCGGCTGTTATAATTTGTCATTTTTACCTGATGGGTGATCTATTTCCATTCAATGATCATAAAACTTATGCAAAAATGCCCACCGCATGTGAAATCTAGGTTGCCATGTTGGAGATTTTCATAAGAACAGGATAATTCAATCTTTTTAATTTGACATTTGTCAAACATTGATAATCGTTTTTTTTGCAAAGGATGGGTTTGAGTAATAATATGTATATTATTAATTATGAATATTGATTTGTCTATTTTAAAGTAACCGTTACATTCCCTCGCTCTCCATCCCTTCATGATTGTGCCTCGTGTTAAGTAATTTCCTCCAGTGTATTGTACCAGAGCTGCCAACTCTCACGCTTTGAGCGTGAGAATCACACATTTCGCCAAATTCTCACGCTCTCACGCTGATCACACATTTCTCACGCTCTGTCGTAAGAAATGCTGTGATCAATGAAAATTTAAAATCTCATCAAGGCCTGCATGGGCCGCGGGTGTTGGAGAGCCGGGGCTGAGGGAGGGATGGAAGCAGAAGCAGCGGCGGGGACAGATGTGGACAGGGAGCCGGGGCTGGCGAGTGTTTGCCGGGCTGGCAAGTGTTTGCCGAGCTGGCGAGTCGCTCGCTGCAGCTCCGGTCATGGAGCAGCCTCCGTGCAAGAGTCCCGGGCCGCCGGAAGCGTCAGATGCATTGCACCGCTGCCGTGAGAGTCTCCCTGCCGAATTCGCCAAGGTGACCGGCATGGATCAGGCTGCGGCTCAGTGCATCCTGGAGGACAACGAGTGGCTGCTGGAAGTAAGTACCAAGCACTGGGTAGAAACGGGGGAAGATGGTGGCCTTCAAATGGGAGTGGTTGGAGAAAGCATCCTGCTTGCCTGCTAGGTTTTCACTTACTGTAACTGCAGGAAAAATGTTCCCGATGTTGGGGGAGTTCAGAACCAGGGGTCACAGTTTAAGAATAAAGGGTAGGCCAGTTAGGACTGAGAGGAGGACAAACTTTCTTCATGCAGAGAGTTGTGAATCTGTGGAATTCTCTGCCACAGAAGGCAGTGGAGGCCAATTCACTGGATGTTTTCAAGAGAGAGTTACATTTAGCTCTTGGGGCTAGCGAAATGGGGAAGAAACAGGAAAGAGGTGCTGATTTTACAGCCATGATCATACTGAATGACAGTGCTGGCTCGAAGGGCCGAATGGCCTATTCCTGCACCTATTTTCTATGTTTCTCTGCTTGAGTATTTGGTAATAAAACTCGACCACTTGATTTTGAAGCATTCATGCATGGTGGAGGTATAATGTAGTCATAGAGTGATACAGTGTGAAAACAGGCCCTTCGGCCCAACTTGCCCATACCCGTCAACATGTCCCCCAACATCTCCTCCAACCTCATCTACTGCATCCGCTGCTCTAGATGTCAGCTAATTTACATCGGTGAGACCAAGCGTAGGTTGGGCGACCGTTTCGCCGAACACCTCCGCTCAGTCCGCCTTAACCTACATGACCTCCCGGTGGCTCAGCACTTCAACTCCCCCTCCCATTCCCAATCCGACCTCTCTGTCCTGGGTCTCCTCCATTGCCAGAGTGAGCAACAGCGGAAATTGGAGGAACAGCACCTCATATTCCGTCTGGGGTCCTTGCGCCCTTATGGCATCAACATTGAATTCCCCCAATTTGGCTAGCCTGTGCTGTCCCCTCCCCTTCCTTCACCCTCTAGCTGTCTCCCCCCACCCTCCCATCCGCCCGCCCTCGGGCTCCTCCTCCTCCCTTCTTCCTTCTTTCTTTCCCCACCCCCCATCAGTCTGAAGAAGGGTTTCGGCCCGAAACGTCGCCTATTTCCTTCGCTCCATAGATGCTGCTGCACCCGCTGAGTTCCTCCAGCAATTTTGTGTACCCCAGCCACACTACCTCCTTTTGGTCCATATCCCTCCAAACCTGTCCTATCCATGTATCAGTCTAACTGTTTCTTAAATGTTGGGATAGTCCCTGCCTCAACTACCTCCTCTGGCAGCTTGTTCCATACACCCACAACCCTTTGTGTGGAAAAAGTTATCTCTTGAAAAGTTACCTTAAAAATACTTCAAACAAAAAACATTGAAATCGATTTTAATACATCAAATTTCAAAAGTCCCTACCGTGGGAGGGATACCCTCCCCCCACTTGGTTGCTCCACTCCCTCGCCGGGTACCCCCAAGGCCAGTGATCAGTGACCGCTTAGCCCCCCCCACTTTCAAAAACGCTCCGCAGCCCCTGGTTCAGACAGAGAACACTACCAGATGTGAGCGGGGAACTGAGGCCAGTTGTCCATGATGTCTGGATCCCAATGCTCAGCGCTTCGTGTTTCGGAGTTGGCTAATGTTATTGATTTGTAATTAGCCTGATTTGTAATTAGTTGACAAAACTTTAATTTATTAATCCGGAATATCCAGGGGGATTGGATAAGTGTAATATTAAAATGACATGCAAGGTGTCAGGCTGTCTGTCACAACATACAGCCCCGATAACCCATTATTTCCTTCAGTTAAATATTGGGAAGGTAGCACTATTGTCATTTGCCACTCAACTATTACGTATATATATTCTCAATATATTACGTATATTTGTTTACCTCACTGACTATTTCTAAATCCCCCCACCCCCCCAAATTCCTTTGACAGGTTGAATAGAAATGTCCCCAATCTTGTTGTTTTATTAATTGAACACGTAGATGAACATCCTCAAGGAGTGTAATCAGATGGAAACTGATTCAGATGCAATGTTTAAGAGCTTGTTCAAAGAAGGGGCATATTTTAAAGGAGTGACAGAGATACTTGCAGGGGAATGTGTGAGGAGGTTATTATTTGTCTTTAGTTTTAGCTTGAACCAGGACATCTGAAGATTCAAAGTTTAATATAGTAATTGTGCTGATACTGACTCCAACCAACCACGTAATAAATATCATCCATTCTGGAGGTTTTATTTTTCTGATGCCATTTAAACTTCACTTGGATTTCAATCACTTCAATGTAAAAGTAATTGGGAATTACTTGGAAATTGCATTGGAAAAAAAATTGCCCTTGGTACATATTAATTGTAATATAATAATGTATGCATGTTGGTAGGTGCAATCAAAACAAAGGTCTTTTTTATCATTGTTGTGTTATGAATACAACAGAAAATATTATGTACTCTCAATATCACATTAAATAGAATATTATTGCTTAAATATATAGTTATTGAACTTTGCATTTGGAAAAGTCCCAGCTGAGAGGAAGACATCAAAATACTGAAAACATTGGGGGTGAGAATGGCTTAATGACAGTTTGTTAGGAAAATTAAGGAAATGGTAACAGAATACTTATACAGCTGAGTATAATTTTATGGATGAGAAATTATATTCAACCAATTGATGACTTATTTGACAAAGTTACTAGCATGTTAGAACATGGAAGCCAATGGATGTAGCAAATTTTGTTATACAAAATTTGGTCTGTGAAGTGCCCCATAAAAGATTACCGCATTAGATAAGCACCTGTGGTCTTGAACGTAATAGGTTAAGTTCACGTGGTCAGATATGAGGCTTTATGTGTGGGCCAGATATATTGTCAGTGCAGAGGGGCTAGGAGCAAGGCCAAGTGTGCATCCAGAGTCAAGGTCTGGAATAGTACTAGGTGTGCAGTCAAAGCTGGGACAGTGGGAGTGTTCAGCACTGAGAACCTAAGCAGGTAAGCAGCTATGATCAGGGTAGAATAGGGGGCCAGGTGTAAGGCTGGAGTCAGGGTCAGGAGTATCAGGTGTGTAGTGAGACCCAGGATGGTCAACATGGGCCAAGTGTTTTATTATAATCTGATTTCCATACATGAATATACTAATATTATTCATGTGCTGCACCTGTTGATCAGAGCCTGCCTCTACTGTGGAATGTAATTTAGCCTTACCTTATTCATAGCTAATCCAATTTAAAGCATAAATATTGCATTCAAGTGTAAGTTAAAAGGCTCGCTACAGTATGTGCCGGATTGCACAATTTCAAGCTGAAAAATGTAAAATTTCCGTACCCCCCTCCCATACCCCCCCACCTCCCTCGGTCATTACGCTCCCTCGAGCTTGGTCTCTCGCAACCTCTCACTCCCAACTCTCACCCAATGTTGGCAGCCCTGATTGCACATAATACAAAGCCCCTGTGTAGATACATAAAAATACTCCGTAGTTCAAGCATATTCAGTGGAGATACAGTCAGTGTTTCCAATGAAAGATCATCGGCCTGTAGTTTTTAATTTTGCTTTTATAGAAAGTGAATGGAAACATCAATCACCCGTTCACACTGGTTCCATGTTATCCACTTTCACATCCAATTCCCACACACGAGGAGCAATTAACCTGCAAACCCGCACATCTTTGGGACCCAGAGGAAACCCACGCGGTCACAAGGAGAACATGCAAACTTCACACAGACAGCACCGGAGGTTAGGATCAAATTTCGGGTCTCTGGCCTGTGAGGCAGCAGCTCTATCAGCTGCACCACTGTGCCGCCCTTTGTTTCACTCTCCGTCAATACCGTTTTGTTTCATAGATCATATTCCAAGGGAAGTATTTCTTTTTGCATCAGATAAAATGCAATCCATGAATCATTCAAAAGAATCCTCTTTTGTAAATAAATCTTCACGTGATGCCCTTGAGATGTAATCATCATTAGGTAGGTTTGGATGTGAACCGACTGCATGCGCAGGCACGCTCGACAAGCAACAGTGGAATAATTGACCTGAAATCCTGTTTTCATTGGGATTGGCCAAGGGACAAATACTGGCCTTGTAGTGCCTATTCTCTGAATAATGTCGAAGATTTTTATTTTTATAGCCAGTGATGGAAATAGGTTTTAGGAACTAGGTCCATGAGGCTGAGGTTGGGCTCAGTATCCGCTCTAGTATCTTTGATCTGCAGTTCCTTCCTATTGAAGAAGAACCCTGGCCCGAAACAACTCCGAATCCATTCCCTCCACAGATGCCGCCTAGCCCGCTGAGTTCCTCCAGCACTCTGTGTTTTTAATTTAACTCTGAAATTGAAGATAGACATAAAGCTGGAGTAACTCAGCAGGACAGGCAGCGACTCTGGAGAGAAGACCATTCTTCAGACTGAACTGAACTCTCGTCGGTGAGAGTACTTGTGATTGTCTGAAGAAGGGTCTCGACCCAAAATGCCACCCACTCCCCAGAGCCACTGCCCGTCCCGCTGAGCCACCCCAGCCCCCCGTGTCCACCTTCAACTCCAGAGCCAAACAAAAAACACACAGTGCTGGAGGAACTCAGCAGGCCAGGCGGCAACCGCGGAGGGAACGGACCAGGAGCCGCCACGGGCCAGGGCTCCCCCCCCCCCCCCAACAGGAAGGAACTGCAGATGTTGCCGTCCCCGCAAAACGCCAAATGATTCCGGGAATGCCGAGGCGAGTGGGTGAGAGAGAGGGAGTGAGAGAGCAAGAGAGAGACAAGATGGGGAGCGGGAGAGAGAGCGCGCGAGAGAGAGAAGGAGGAAGAGAACGAAAGACAGAGAGACACAGCGAGAGAGGGAGAGAGAACGAGGGATCGAGGGATGGAGGGAGAGAGAGAGAGAGAGAGGGGAGAGAGGAGAGAGAGAGAGAGAGCAAGAGAATGAATAATATAATAACATGGGTGAATTACTTTACCTGCACACCAGGAAGAAGCCTGTGCTCGTGGTCCGGAGCCCTCAATGACAGTGAGTTTTAAGAAATTCTCCCGTGAATTTTATTCAAAGGAACGCGGCGTCATTCATACTTGGTCAAAACACAATTACATTTACAGGTGCACAACCTTTTATCCGAAGATCCAAATAACGAAAACCTCCGAATAGCGGACATTTTTTCGGTCCTTGAAGAAAGGTCCTTGAAAACGTTCACCGAGGGCGACCCGCAGAAGTGACAGCGGAACCTCCGCTCGGTCCTCGAAGAAAGGGGAACTAAATCCCCATTCATAAAAGAGAAGGTGAGGGTATATTGCGCGGGAGGGTTAATAATTGACAATATGCTGCTGCCTGCCCGCTGAGTTTAAAAGTTCCCACGGTAGACTCACGATACACAGTGCAGATTGTCGCTCCCTTCAGTTTCACCCCACCTACGCCCCTCTGCTTCCCGGCCATGTATGTGACCCCTTCCCTCCCCTCTCCAGCTCCCCGCCCATTGCACCGGCGCGGGGGCTTTGCACTGTCTTCCCTTCAGCTCCAGTCCAGGGGGGTGGCCGGAGACGTCAGGACCAACGGGACACCAATACAATACAATAATAACCTGCAGCCATACAAAAAAAGAACCAAGACACACACCAACACAATTCAATTCACATAAACATCCATCACAGTGAGTCTCCTCCTCACTGTGATGGAAGGCAAAGACTTGTCTCTCCCCTGCTCTCCATTCCTCTCCCAAAGTCGAGGTCAAAGCCCCCGGCGGGCGCTAGCAAGTCCGCGGCAATTTACAGCCGCGCCGGGCGTTGTAAGGCCCCGCTCCAGGTCACTTTCAACCCCGTAATTCGGGCGGGAGAAGTCGCCGCTGCCGATGCCCCGCAAAGCAGTCTCCCACCGTGGACCCGCGAGCTCCCGGTGTCACCATCCATCGGAGTCGGGTCGCAGCAGCTCGCCCCCGCAGCTCTCCACGCTCCGAAGCTGGCTAGCTCCACGGAGGTAGGTCCGTAGGTCCACAGGCTCCACAGCTCCCACTGCCGCCCACCGACCCCCAGGCCCACTGCAAGCACGGAGATCCCAGAGACCCACAGCCAGCAGCAACTCCAGCCCAGCCCCGCTCCAACTCCAGAGGAACACGTAGGGGCAGTAGCCGATGGTGTGCAAGGTACGTCTTGTTCTTGGGGTGGCGGATAAAGGGGCGCAGCTCGGGCTGTGGGCAAACTGCCACTTGTCGCCGTAGCGGCCCATCGGGGAGCGGATTCCTCTGGAGGGGGAGGGGGGTATTGTGCTGTTTGATCGCCCCCTGCTATCCCAGGGACAGGGAGACACAGCGGCTTTTTAGACGGGTGGGCAATCACTTCCAAAGTTCTGCCCACACAGTCAGTACACCTCTCCTACACTGCATTTCATACAAACATTTATTCTGCAAGAAAAAACTACATTGAAGACTCAAACTCGCGATCGAGTAACTGCCAGGATCAAGGCGCAAACTCGCGACCTTGCGGATATGAGCCGGCACTCTACCACTGAGCCAGCCATTAAAATCTACGCTAAAAAAATTCCATTCCGAAGACCGACAAATTCTGAATTACGAAAAGTGTCTGGTCCCAAGGCTTTCGGATAAAAGGTTGTGCACCTGTACTGAGGAATGTGGATTGATGTATTGATGACAAATTGTATAACTACATGTTAACTACTGGCTGTTAACAAGTGCTAACAATGGTAGTTAACAAATCGTTTATGTCTCATGGCCGGTGCAGCGGTGACTCGTTGTAATGGTTATCCATGGTTGTTTTTTTTTTAAATCCGTATTTAACAATGCAAATTCGTATTTCCGTACGAAATACGGAAAATACGTACTACTTGGCAGCTATGAGGTTAGCTAATAAACTTCTCCGACTCCCTTCTGGTACAGAAATTGGACATAAACTGGAAACTGAAAAGTAGGAAAACGCCGTCCCCCTGCGTACCCCCCCATTTCCATCACTGGCCAGAGCTTTGATTTAAGATAGACACAAAATGCTGGAGTAACTCAGCAGGACAGGCAGCATCTCTGGAGAGAAGGAATGGGTGAGATTCCGGGCTGAGATCCATCGGACAGTCTCAGCCCGAAACGGCACCCATTCCTTCTCTCCAGAAATGCTGCCTGTGCCACTGAGTTACTCCAGCATTTTGTGTCTATTCACGATTTAAACCAGTATCTGCAGTTCCTTCCTACACGAGTTTTGATTTAAAATCAGATCTGTTCCAAAGGATGAAACTCTGCAACAAAGTTCTGGCCTGTTCACATATTCAAAATGGGTCTTGAAATTTGTGTTTTTTTAGAGATACAGCATGGACACAGGCCCTTTCAGCACACTGATTCCACACCTACCAGAGATCACCCATACACTAGCTCTATCCGACACACTGAGGACAATTTACAGAAGGCAGTTAACCTACAAACCGGCACGTCTTTGGAAAGCGGGAGGAAACCCAGGTAATTTACACCTCATATTTTGCATGGGCAGCTAACAGACCAGCAGTATGAAGGTAGATTTCTCGGATTTCAAGTAACCGCTGAATTCCCTCCCTCTACCCCTACCCCCTTCCCCATCCCAGTCGTTCTACTAGTTCCACTGTTCGCATCCCTGTTCTCTTCGTTATCACCAGCCAACAATGGGCCATTGTGGGCTCCACCCATCCTTGGCCTACCCTGATCTGTTCTGGCCTTTTCCTCTCTCCAGTGTCACACCCCCCGCCCCCTTCTACTTTCATTTTAAAAACGTGTTCCAACCCGAACTGTCACCTGTTCCTTTTCTCCAGAGATGCTGCCTGACCCGCTGATATACTTCAGCACTTTGTGCCTATCTTTGGTTTACATTACATCGTGCTATGTACTTGATATAAGTTCATAAGTTCCAGGAGCAAAATTAGGCCATTCGGCCCATCAAGTCTACTCCACTATTCAATCATGGCTGATCTATCTTTCCCTCTCAATCCCATTCTCCTGCCTTCTCCCCATAACCCCATGACTCCCAAACTAATCAAGAATCTGTCAATCTCTGCCTTATGTTACATACCCGGGTTAATATGTCCATTTTATTACTTTTTAAAAAAAAGTTGAATCTTTGCCCAAACAGTTAATATTGCTGATAATTATTTTTGACGGCTTAGCTTTAAATCTCAGACTAATGAGGATTTCGAGCCCACTTGTTTGAGAGGCAGATATGAACCTCATTATCCAGTGGGAAATGAGAGCTGCCAATGTCTTGCTACAGTCTAATGAACATGTTAAATCAAAACAAACAGCGGATGCTAGCGAGGAGATCACACGGCCTTGTATAATTGCTTGCAGTTTCCCGATGGTGCGAGATTCCCGTTAATGCTGTGAAAAGGATTTGCTCTGAGGCTGCAGCTTCGGTTTGTGTGAGCGCTTGTACACATGCCCGCACTCTGTCCTTTGCTGAGAAAGCATTCAGAACTGCAGCCGTGTTTGTTTTCTCTCCT
This sequence comes from Amblyraja radiata, assembly GCF_010909765.2. Classification (NCBI taxonomy): domain Eukaryota; kingdom Metazoa; phylum Chordata; class Chondrichthyes; order Rajiformes; family Rajidae; genus Amblyraja; species Amblyraja radiata. Next base: position 4,406,374 of record NC_045983.1, on the reverse strand, counting down.
CTTGGCGAACTGTTCTAAGTGACAACTTGTTAATCCGCTTGAAGTCAGAGCTACAGTTCCACACGAGCCACCAGAAAAAGGAAATGAAACCGATTCCTGATAAGGAACGTTAGATAGACACAAAGTGCGGGAGGAACTCAGCGGGACAGGCAGCATCTCTGGATTAAAGGACAAGGTGACGTTTCGGGTCGAGACCCTTCTTCAGACTGTCAGGGGAGAGGGGAACAAAAGGTATGAAAAGGTTCAGATCAAATCAGAGCCGGCACCGATGACCAAGGAAAAGTGGAGCCCACAATGGTCCATTGTTGGCTCTGGAAGAGGTGATAATGAAGGGAGAGGAACAGCAGGACTAGGGGTGGGGGAGGTACAGAGAGAGAGGGAATGCAAGGGTTACTTGATATAAGAGAAATCGCTATTCATACAATAACATACATTTCCTTTGTCCTTTGTCCTTTGTTACTCAAACCCATCCTTTGCAAAATAAAAGATTATTAATGGTTGACAAATGGCAACTTAAAAAGACTGTGAATTAACCTGTGAAGTATTCTCCAACGTGACAACCTACTAGTCATGCTAGGTGGACAAAAGTGCTGGAGAAACTCAGCGGGTGCAGCACGAAACGTCGCCTATTTCCTTCGCTCCATAGATGCTGCCGCACCCGCTGAGTTTCACCAGCACTTTTGTCTACCTTCCATTTTCCAGCATCTGCAGTTCCTTCTTAAACATTCATGCTAGGTGGGTATTTTTCCATGGGTATCAAGTTCATTGAATAGAAATAGATCGCCCATCAGGTAAAAAAGTTTTAATAGCCGAGAAATAAGATGAAGAAACAACAAACTGTGGATGCTGGTTTACAAAAAAAGACTATGGATAGGAGATGATTCGGGTGGGGACCCTTCTTTAGACAGTCTGAAGAGGGGTCCCAACCCGAAACATCACCCATCCGTGTTTTCCAGAGATGCTGCCTGATCCGCTGAGTTACGAATAGAGTGATACAGTGTGGAAACAGGCCCTTCGGCCCAACTTGCCCACACCGGCCAACATGTCCCAGCTACACGAGTCCCACCTGACTGCGCTTGGACCATATCTCTCCAAGCCTGTCCTATCCATGTAACTGTGTACCTGTTTCTTAAACGTTGGGATAGTCCCTGCCTTAACGACCTCATCTGGCAGCATGTTCCATACACCCACCACCCTTTGTGTGAAAAGGCTACCTCTCAGATTCCTATCAAAATCTTTCTCCTTCACCTTGAACCTTTGTCCTCTGGTCCACTCCTACTCTAGCACTTTGTGTATTTATTTCCCATGTTTTCCAGAGTTTTTTTAAACTACTAGCATCTGTGGTGTTTTAAATGTTGCAATGTCAACTAATTTCTCTTTTATCGACTTACAGCAATTTAAAAGGTAAGATGAAATGACCAACTTGATAAGTAGGTTCCGTTATTGATTGGCCAAGTCATTCTGAAAGCAGCATGCAGTATACTTGAATTAGACTCCATCTACACCTCACGCTGCCTCGGCAAGGCCAGTAGCGTAATCAAGGACCAGTCTCACCCCACCCCCTCTTCTCCCCTCTCCAATAAGGCAAGAGGTACAGAAGTGTGAAAACGCACACTTTCAGATGCAGGGACAGTTTCTTCTCAGCTGTTATCAGGCAACTGAACCATTCTATCACAAACTAGAGATTGGCCCTGAGCTAAAAGCTACCTCATTGGAGATCCTCGTCAATCTTTAATCGGACTTTACTGGACTTTATCTTGCACTAAATGTTATTCCCTTTATCCTGTATCTGTACACTGTGGATGGCTTGATTGTAATAATCTTTCCGCTGACTGGATAGCACGCAACAAAAAAGCTTTTCACTGTACCTCGGCACCCGTGACAATAAACTAAACTTAACTGAACTAATGTGAGAGCTTGCTCATATTTTTCAAGTTATTATGTCTGCTGATGACACGAACGAGTGGAATTCTTGAACAGCAACGTAACTATAAGATGGCAGAAGCATTTACAAACCTAGATGACAGACTAAAGCTGGAAGCACTTGGCCAGTCTCCATCCAGCTCGTGGGGATATACCCACAGTGGAAAGCAGTCTGGCGATGACTGAATGAGTTTTCCTAATGAATTATTGAGCCGCACAGATCAGCAAGGTATGCACATGCCCATATTTGAACAAACTCAACCCAGCCGGCTGCATTAACTAAAGCAAAAAAACGCTTTCCTCCCGCATTCCAAAGACGTGCAGGTTTGTAAGTTAGCTGGCTTCTGCAAATTGCCCCTAGTGTGTAGGGTGCAAAAGTGGGTTGACATAGAACCAGTGTGAATGTGTGATTAATGGTATGGTTTAGTTTAGTTTAGTTTAGAGATACAGCGCAGAAACAGGCCATTCAGCCCATGGAGTCCGCACCGACCAGCAATCCCAGCAAATCACACTACCCAACACACACCAGGGACAATTGACACTTATACCAAGTCAATTTATCCACATACCTACGTACGTCTTTGGAGTGTGGGGGGAAAGCGAAGATCTTGGAGAAAAACCCACGCGGTCACGGGGAGAGCGTACAAACTCCGTACAGAGAGCACCCGTAGTCAGGATCCAACCCGGGTCTCCGGTGCTGCAGGTTCTGTAAGGCAGCAACTCTACTCCTGCACCACCGTGCCGCCCTAAACGCCTGTTTCCACACATTGTCTCCAAACTAAACATGAATAGGTGACATTTTGAGTCAGGATCCTTCACAAAAAAGGCTTCTGATCCGAAATGTCATCTACCCATGTTCTCCAGAGATGTTGTCTGACCTGCTGAGATACTTCAGCACTTTTTGTCTTATCAAATCATACCAGTTCAGCTAAGGGGTACAGTCTCCCTCTGTGCAAAACAGACCCATTAAAGCAACAAGCAATGGGGTGTAAATGTGATTCAAGTCACTCATTGAAAAGTGTAGTGAAGGAACTGTAGATGCTGGTTTAAACCGAAGATAGACACAAAATGCTGGAGTATCTCAGCGGGACAGGCAGCATTTCTGGAGAGAAGGAGTGGGTGACATTTCGTGTCGAGACCCTTCTTCGGACTAAGTCTGAAGAACGGTCTCGACCCAAAACGTCACCCATACCTTCTCTCCAGAGATGCTGCCTGTCTCGCTGAGTTACTCCAGCATTTTGTGTCTATCACTCACTGAAATGATTAACGAGCCTTATAAAACCAACATCTCAAAACTATTTATCTAGGGCTACCTGGACTGGAAAAAAATGACTGTTTCAGGCCAGTCTTTACAGAATCAATCGACGGAAAATCCCTAAGGGTAAATCTTAGGATAACCACACTCAACACAAATAGAACTGCATATCACAAGGCCAGTATGCTTCACGCTGTTTAGTTTAGTTTAGTTTAGAGATACAGTGCAGAAACAGGCCCTTCAACCCACCTACACACAATGGGGAAAATGTACATTTATACCAAAGTATTCAAAGGTTTTTTATTAGTCACATTCACATAGGTGTAATGAAGTGAAATGCTTTTTGCCATTTTGCAGTACACAAAAGAATACAGACATAACACCAATGAGAGTCTTAAACACAAAGAACATCCCCCCACAATGACTCCCACCATGAGGGAAGGCACAAAGTCCAGTCAAGCCAATTAACCTACAAACACCTGCACGTCTTTGGAGCGTGGGAGGAAACTGAAGATCTTGGAGAAAACCCACGCTGGTCACGGGGAGAACGTACAAACTCCATACAGACAGCACCCGTAGTCGGGGTCAAACCCGGACCTCTGGTGCTGTAAGGCAGTAGCTCTACAGCATGCCGCCCTAATCCACTGCCACTGTAATCCATTCTGTAAGTTAAAGTTATTTTCTTGCACTGAATAAATTTGTATGAACACGTTATTTAAGATATCAGCCTTCAATGTTAAATCTTGCGCTGAATGTTGCGCCCATTATCCTTTGTCTGTGCACTATACACGGCTTGATTGTATTCATGTGCAGTCTTTGCTCTGACTGGATAGCACGCAAACACGTTTTTGACTGTACCTCGGTACAGTTGACAATAATAATAACCTGAACTGAACAAAACAATCAATGTACCAATGTCTAAGATGGACGCAAAAATACTGGAGTAACTCAGCGGGTCAGGCAGCAGATTTGGAGAAAAGGAATAGGTGATATTTCGGGTCGAGACCCTTCTTCAGTCCCGAAACGTCACCGATTCCTTTTCTCCAGAGATGCAGCCTGACCCGCTGAGTTACTCCAGCATTTTGTGTCTATATTTGGTGTAAACCAGCATCTGCAGTTCCTCCCTGCACACAATGTACCAATGTCTGTTCCCATCACCTAGGTCTAATGCCAGTAACACCATTTTATAGCATAACAGGCAAACCGTGCCCTATGTTATCCTTACATAACTAAAAGTCTCATCTTGTATGTACGTATGTTCCCGAAATACAGCCAAAACGGTACACGATAGCGCTACAATTTTAGGAGTGCCTTACTCACCATTCGCCTGCGGTGTGCAGTATCAAGTTTCGTTATATTTTAAAAAGTAAATCACTTTATAAACTTTAACGAACTTTATACTGTGAGTGGGACAAGTTTCAACGAGGCAGCCGTGCCTGCGCAATGCGCTCCGACTTGCCGAGCCCATCAGCCGTGCCTGCGCTATTGGGGGAGCGTTGCTGGGCACGGTATCCGCACGTGCGCAGTTGGGGGAAGGTTGCCGGGCCCAGCGCCGTTTCCAGACCGCCATTTTCATCTAATACTTCCGTGTGTACTTGACTGGCATCACAACGGGGACCCAACGAGTCGTCCAGTAACATTTAAATAGGAAATCTATGTACCAGAAAGATCTTGAAGCACAGCTTGATTCTCATTTGCGTTCAAAATGAAAGACAATGCCCGAGAGATAATTGTGCAACGATGGGTGGCACAGTTCCACAGCTGGCAGAGCTGCTGCTTCACAGCGCCACAGATCCAGGGTTCAATCCCGACCTCGGGTGCTGTCCATGTGGAATTGGCACTTTCTACCTCAGATCGCATGGGTTTCCTCCGGGTGCTCCGGTTTCCTCCCACATCCCAAAGACGTGCGGGTTTGTAGGTTAATCGGCCCTCTGTAAATTCCCCCTGGTGTGTAGGGAGTGGATGAGAAAGTGGGATAACATGGGACTAGTGTAAAGGGTGATCGATGGCTGGTGTGGATTCAGTGGGCTGAAGTTTCATGTCATAGGAGCAGAATTAGGCCATTCAGCCCATCAAGTCTAGTCCGCCATTCAATCATGGCTGAATTATCTTTTCCTCTCAATCCCATTCTCCTGCCTTTTCCCCAAATCCCTTGACGCCCAACTAATCAAGAAACTGTCAATCTCCATCTGACAATACCCAATGACTTGGCCTCCACAGCCTTCTGGAGCAATGAGATCCACAGATTCACCACCCTCACGCTGAAGACATTTCTCCTCATCTTTATAAAGGTACATCCTTTTATTCTGAGGCTGTGCCCTCTGTCCTAGACTCTCCCACTACTGGCAACATCCTCTCCACATCCACTCTATCCAGGCCTTTCACTATTCGGTACGTTACAATGAAATCCCCCCCCCCGCTCATCCTCCTAAACTCCAGCCAGTACAGGCCCAGTGCCATCAAACACTCCTCATACGTTGACCCACTCATTCCTGGGATAATTCCCGTCAACCTCCTCTGGACCCTCTCCAATGCTAGCACTTCCTTTCTCAAATAAGGGGCCCAAACCTCCTCACAATACTCCAAATGTGGCCTAACCAGCGCCTTATAGAACCTCAGCATGACATGCTTGCTTTTATATTCTGGTCCTCTTGAAATGTATGCTGACGTTGCATTTGCATTGCAAAGCCCACTCCTCACCTGTTGTGTTGTTGCCAGGCAATACTCGGCAGTGCTGAGGATACTGCAGATGAGGCAGAGCTCCTCCAGTGTGAACTTTGCCACCTCTGAGCCCTCCTTCTCCTTCAGCAGACTGGAGATGGTCAGGCCACCGCTGCTACTTGTGGTTCTGAGGAGAAACAGGAGACGTACAGGTTTGTAGCTTAATTGGCTCCGGTCAAATTGTAAATTGTCCCTCGTGTTTGTGGGATAGTGTTAATAATAATAATAATAATAATAAATGTTATTTATGGGCGCCTTTCAAGAGTCCCAAGGACACCTTACAAAAATTTAGCAGGTAGAGGAAAAACATGTAAGGGGAATGAAATAAATAGTAGAGACATGACTAGTACACAAAGTAAAGACAGAATTCAATACAAAACACAATATGAGGCAATTAATGCACAGATGAAAAGGGAGGGGGACATGGGGCTAAGGATAGGCAGAGGTGAAGAGATGGGTCTTGAGGCGGGACTGGAAGATGGTGAGGGACACGGAATTGCGGATCAGTTGGGGGAGGGAGTTCCAGAGCCTGGGAGCTGCCCTGGAGAAGGATCTGTCCCCAAAACTGCGGAGGTTGGACTTGTGGATGGAGAGGAGACCGGCTGATGTGGATCTGAGGGACCGTGAGGGTTGGTAGGGGGAGAGGAGGTCAGTGAGATATGGGGGGGCCAGATGGTGGAGGGCTTTGTAGGTGAGGATCAGGATGTGTGGGGATCGCTGGTCGGCACAGACTCAGTGGGCCGAAGGGCCTGTTACCGTGCTGTATCTCTTAACTAAATATAAATGAAAAAATATATGATATTATAAAAATATTTCCAATGACATGCAGGGGTGTAGGTTAATTGGCTTCTGTAAATTGTCCCCAGTGTGTAGGATGTGAAACTGGGATAACATAGAACTTGTGTATGGATTATTGGTTGGCGCGGACTTGGTGGATCAAAGGACATGTTTCCATGCTGTATCTCTAAGCTACATTGCCTAAACTAAGCTGCCTTTCAGCTAGCCACTACAGGACTCCATTTTTTTTTAAAAGGACATAAAGTGCTGGAGTAACTCAGTGGGTTAGGGAGCATCTCTGGAGATATGTGTAGGAACGAACTGCAGATGCTGGTTTACACCAAAGATACACACAAAATGCTGGAATAACTCAGCGGGACAGGCAGCATCTCTGGAGAAATGTGCAGGAAGGAATTGCAGATGCTGTTTTACACCGACGATGCACACAAAAAGCTGGAGTAATGCAGCAGGACAGGCAGCATTCCTTCTCTCCAGAGATGCTGCCTGTCCTGCTGAGTTACTCCAGCATTTTGTGTCCATCTTCAGTATCCCTGGAGAACATGGATGGGTGACATTTTGAGTCGAAGACTCATCATGTTCTCCGGAGATGCTGCCTGACCTGCCGAGTTAGTCCAGCACTTTGTGTCTTGTTTTGGTTAACCACCATCTGCAGTTCCTTGTTGCCACAGGAGCTTACGTTGCCGTGGTCTTCAATATTTGCTTTTTTTCCAAGTCGTTAAAAGTATTTTCAGTTGAAGCACTTCCTCTCATAAAAGTAACCTCGTTCAACCTCAAAATGAAGCATGTGCGATGTATTATGTTTAATGATTGATATCTCTTTGTACAGTACACATATTCATAATGCCTATTACATCTGAGAGAGTGATGGTCAATTATATTCTGATTGTACCGTGAGCACAAGGCAGATGGGATGATTTCCCATTTGATTTTTCACGCAGTCGATTACTTTGAAGAAAATGTGTTCATTGACCATTATTAAGTCTTTCAGGTTCAATAAACATTCTGGATACCACGAACAGCGTTGAATAAAAAGCTCAGCAAAGGTCTGCGCACAACCTGACGACCTCAATCTGTGCAGTACCATATATGGTGAAAATGGCTGCAGTCCACTCCACTTAAGACCAGTTGTTCTTTCTGCCTCTATTTGATGTACTGAACATACCAAATCTGGAAACGGCAGAGTTTTATTGGAGTCTTTTTGTTGACCCTAATAAATAATAAATATTTTTGTGGTAAACCCATATCCTTTCCATCCCGTACATCAATAGCATGAATATCATTTGGACTCCAGTACATCAAAAGCTGAAACCTGCAGATTTCCTCCTCATCCCCCTCGGGCGGCACAGTGGCGCAGCGGTAGAGTCGCTGCCGCACAGCGCCAGAGAACCGCGTTCGATCCCGACTACGGGTGCTGGCTGGCTGTACAGAGTTTGTACGTTCTCCCCGTGACCTGCGTGGGTTTTCTTCGTGTGCTCCGGTTTCCTTGCACACTCCAGAGACGTGCAGGTTTGTACGTTAGTTCGCTTGGTATAAATTGTCTCTAGTGTGTGTAGGATAGTGTTAGTGTGCAGGGATCACTGGGTGGCACAGGTAGACAAAAGTGCTGGAGAAACTCAGCGGGTGCAGCAGCATCTTTGGAGCGAAGGAAATAGGCAACGTTTCGGCCCGAAACGTTGCCTATTTCCTTCGCTCCATAGATGCTGCTGCACCCGCTGAGTTTCTCCAGCACTTTTGTTTACCTCTCGATTTTACAGCATCTGCAGTTCCTTCTTAAACACAGGGTGGCGCAGACTCGGTGGGCCGAAGGGACTGTTTCTCTGCTGTATCTCTAAACTAAACGAAACTAAAGATGTTAGAAACTTCAATAAGTAAATAAAATGTGTGAGATACTCAGCAAAACTTTATTTCTGTAAAGGTGTGCAGCGTCTACATTTTTATTTTAATACTTTTCTAAAATGCCCAGGCAAATGTTTACACCAATGGAATGAGAGCCAAAAACTCCTACCTGTGGTGTCACTTGAATAAATAGGTCTGAAGTTGAGTAAACTCCCCATTCCAAAGTTATAGGAGCAGAATGAGGCCATTCGGCCCATCATCTACTCCGCTATTCAATTATGGCTGATCTATCTTTCCCTGCCAACCCCATTCTTCTTCTTTCTCCCCATAACCCCTGACCTCCGTACTAATCAAGAATCTATCTATCTACGCCTGAAAAATATCCATGACATTGGCCTCCACAGCTCTCTGTGGCAATGAATTCCACAGATTCACCACCCTCTGACAAAATAAATTCCTCCTCGCCTTTCTAAAGTATGTCCTTTGATTCTGAGGCTCTGGCCTCTGGTGCTAGACTCTCCCACCTCACTGGAAACATCCTCTCCACATCCACTCTATCCAGGCCTTTCACTATTCAGTAAGTTTCAATGAGGTCCCCCCCTCATCCTTCTAAACTCCAGCGAGTACAGGTTCAATGTCATCAAACGCTCATCATATGTTAACCCAGTCATTTCTGGGATCATTCTTGTAAGCCTCCTCTGGACCCCCTCAACGCCAGCACATCCTTCCTCAGATATGGAGGCCACAATGCTCCAAATGCAGCCTGACCAGATCCTTATAAAGCCTCAGCTTAACATCCCTGTTTTTATATCCTAGTCCTCTCAAAATAAATGCTAGCATTGCATTTGCTTTCCTTACTACTGATTCGACTTGCAAATTTACTTTTTGGGAATCCTGCACCAGCCCTCCCAAGCCCCTTTGCATCTCCGATTTCTGGATTCTCGCCCCATTTAGAATATAGTCTATGTGTTTATTCCTACTACCAAAATGCATGACTCCACTCTTTATTCCATCTGCCCACTCTCCCAACCTGTCCAAGTCCTTTTGCAGAGTCCCTGCCTCTCTACACTACCTGTCCCATCACCTATCTTTGTATTATCTGCAAACTTGGCCACAAAGTCTTCAGTTCCCTCATTCAAATCATTTATATAATGAGAATAGTGAAAGGCTTGGATCGAGTGTTTCCACTAGTGGGAGAGTCTAGGAATAGAGGTCATAGCCTGAGAATTAAAGAACGTTCTTTTAGGAAGATGAGGCAACATTTCTTTAGTCAGAGGGTGGTGAATCTGTGGAATTCTTTGAAACTCGGATAGGTGGCATTTCGTGTCGAGAGGGTCCTGACCAAAAAGGTCATCTATTTACATTCTCCAGAGATGCTGCCTGACCTTCTGAGTTACTCCAGCACCCAGTGGCTACTATAGATCAACACACTGATTTGTTTTGTAAGGCTTCACATAGAGTCATAGGGTCCCACAGCATGGAAACAGGCCCTTCAGCCCAACTTTCCCATATCGGCCAGCATGTCCCATCTACACGTCACACTTGCCAGCAGTTGGCCCATGTTCCTCTAAACCTGTCCAATCCATATACCTGTCTGAATGTTTCTTAAACGTTGCGATAGTCCCAGCCTCAACTACCTCCTCCGGCAGCTCCTTCCATACACCCACCATCCGTTATGTGTAAAAGTTACCCCTCGGTTTCCTATTTAAATCTTTCCTCCCTCATTTTAAACCTATATCCTCTGGTTCTCGATTCCCCTACTCTGAGCAAGTGCATCTACCTGATCTATTCCTCTTGTTTGAAGACCGGGAAAATTGAGTAATCATTTGCAGTTGTTGACTGCAGAGGACATCCTCCGCATAGACACAAAATGCTGGAGTAACTCTGCAGGACAGGCAGCATCTCTGGAGAGAAGGAATGGGTGACGTTTCGGGTCGAGACCCTTCTTCAGACTGACGTCAGGGGAGAGGGAGATACATAGATAAGGAAGGGTGAAGGTGTGAAAACAGGGCAAAGGGAATGGAGATCAAGGAAAATGTAGAGTAGATCATTGTTAGCTGGGAGAAGGTAACAACAAAGCAAACAGAGATAAAATGTAGTCGGAGACAGTTATGGGCCTGTCCCACTTAGGTGATTTTTTTCGGCGAATGCCGGCGACTGTCACAGTTGTAGCAAGCTACCGAAAACCGGCGACCCATTAGCACGTCCACCTATGACCACACCTCAGACAACCTACGTCCTCCCGCGACAAGCTACGACCCTGTTGGCGACAACGGAAGACAACTTAAGATAATTCAGTCGCCGGTACCTGCCACCGGTTGTCGCCGGTAGTCGCCAATGGAATTAACCGAAGTCAGCACCAGCGACAACCTACGTCATCTTGGCGACCACAGAGAGTGGTGAGTCTGTGGAATTCTCTGCCTCAGAGGGCGGTGGAGGCAGGTTCTCTGGATGCTTTCAAGAGAGAGCTAGATAGGGCTCTTAAAAATAGCGGAGTCAGGGGATATGGGGAGAAGGCAGGAATGGAGTACTGATTGGGGATGATCAGCCATGATCACATTGAATGGCGGTGCTGGCTCGAAGGGCCGAATGGCCTACTGCTGCACCTATTGTTTATTGTCTATTGATCACCTACGACAGCACCTACGTCAGGAGAAGTCGAGCTACGCTCATTGGCATTAAGCCACCTGTCACCGACATTTTTTGAACATTTCAAAATCCAGCGGCAACCAGAAAAAACGCTACGATTCTTTGGGCGACTGAGGAGACGACTCACCTCCATACAGGCAACACCCCGTCAACCTTGTGGCGACAGCCTAGTCACCTAAAACATAGTCTAAGTGGGACAGGGGCATAAGACTGATCGGAGAACTGGGAAGGGGGTGGGTTGGAGAGAGAGGAATAGCAAGGGTTACTTGAAGTAATGATCAGTTCAAAATCATTTCACACTCACTTCGGCAGGTTTCCGGAGAGGATTTTCCAGGCATATTCACGCAGGTATTTCTGGAAGATGGTGGTCAGGGCAATCATCGGTTCCCCGGTGCTGAGTTGCGAGCACTGCACCATGCACTTCTTGTAGTAGACAAACAAGTCGGCGCAGCTGGGGAGGACCACTCCACCGTCACCAGCGTTCGGCTTCGGCGGACCCTGGGCTTTGAAATCGGCCACAAATTTGTCGATCAGCTCGCCGAGATTCCTAGCAGGGAGAGAGGAGGAGAAAAGAAGGAATTATTATTTTTTTTTAAATTGGAAGCGAGATTAAGGGGTAACAATGTTGATGATTGCCCATACAATCTTGTGAAAGAGTTCAAAGAAATACGAGGGTAGACAAAAATGCTGGAGAAACTCAGCGGGTGCAGCAGCATCTATGGAGCGAAGGAAATAGGCAACGTTTCGTCCCGAAACGTTGCCTATTTCCTTCGCTCCATAGATGCTGCTGCACCCGCTGAGTTTCTCCAGCATTTTTGTGTACCTTCGATTTTCCAGCATCTGCAGTTCCTTCTTAAACAAAGTAATACGAGGTTTGTTATGTCTCTTTAACAGTCAATCTGGTGTCAAAAATATGATTCAACACAATGCAAGACCCTAGCTAGTGTAACAAAAATATTTCCAAGATCCGGAGTCAAATGTTCCCCACTCAAATAAAATGAAATTCTCAGCTTTTCATTGTATCTCAAGCTACAAGCCATGTTCTTATTAAGAGTTTATAATAATAATAATTATTTATTATTATCATGTACACCGAGGTACAGAGCAAAGCTTTTTGTTGCTTGCTATTCAGACAGCGAACATAGAGTCAAGGGCCTGTCCCACTTATGCGATTTTTTTCGGCGACTTGCCGGCACCCGTCATAGTCGCAGCAGGTGGCCGAAAATTTTCAACATGTTTAAAATCCAGTGGCGACTAGAAAAAGGTACGACTCTTTGGGCGACTGCTCATGGCCATACAGACTTCACCCGGTGACATGTCGACACGTGACGCCTGAGAAGTCGTAAGAAGTCGCCCAAAGGGTCGTACCTTTTTCTGGTCACCGCTGGATTTTCAACGTGTTGAAAATTTTCAGCCACCTACTTGCCGGCATCTCCGAAAAAATCACGTAAGTGGGACATGCCCTTTATAGAGTCATACAGCATGGAAACAGGCCCTTCAGCCCAACTTGCCCACACTGACTGATATATTCCATTTACACTAGTCCCACCTGCCTACTTATGGCCAATAACATTTTAAACCTACCCTATCCATGTACCTGTCTAAATGTTTCTTAAACGCTGTGATAGTACCTGCGCCAACTACCTCCTCATCCTCCTGCGCTCCAGGGAATAAAGCCCTTGCCTGCTCAACCTCTCTCCCTGTTGCTCAGTCGCTCGAGTCCTGGCAACATCCTCGTGAATCTTCTCTGAACCCTTTCAAGCATGCCAACATCATCCCCATAACACTGGGAAGTTATTCCAGTGCTCTAATGTCAACAAGGTACACGAGATATCCTGGTGTGCAGGAGAACTGTTTACAACACTTTCAAGAAGAGTGCAGGGGAACTTTGCTTAAAGTAACCTGATGTACATTCTTCAACAATTACCTGTGGGAAAAGTCCACAAAATTCTTTGCCCTGCCTTCCATTGATCTGAATTACTTTGAAACACCCATTCCACAAATACCAAAGGCCTAATTCAGTCCAGAGTTAGAAGCTAATGATAAGGCTTACAGTATATGCAAATATTGATATTTTCTACCCAGAGGAGTCAAGAGAAAGAGGCGGACACAAAGTGCTGGAGACCCCAGCAGGTCAAGCAGCATCTCTGGAGAAAATGGATGGGCAACGTTTCTTCAGACAGCAAGTAGAGGGAGGGGAGGGAACTGGGGGTGAGTAAAGGCCAGAACAAAGTAGAACTGGCAACAGATGACCAAGGAAGGGTGGAGCCCACAATGACACATTGTTGGCTGGGGAAGATGATAATGAAGGGATACAAGGAAGCAAACATTGGAACTAGTAGGAACTAGGGTCGGGGAGGAGAGGGAACTTGAAATTTAGAGCAGGGTTGGAAGGCGCCCGAGAGAAATATGAGGCGCTGTTCCTCCAATATTCGTGTGGGCTCACTGTGACAGAGGAGGAGGCCCAGGACAGAAAGGTCAGTCTGGGAATGGGAAGGGGAGTTAAAAGCCTGGCAACCGGGAGATCACTTAGGGCAAGGCAGATGAGCGTACCTATTCAGCAAAACGATCGCCGAGCTTGCGTTCGATCTTGCCGATATATAGGAGTCCACACCGGAAACAATGGATTCAGTAGTTTAGTTTAGAGATACAATGCTGAAACAGGCCCTTCGGCCCACCGGATTCGCGCTGACCAGCGATCCAAACATATTAGCTCTATGCTTCACACGCTAGGGACAATTTTTTACATTTACCAAGCCAGTTAGCCTACAAACCTGTACATCTTTGGAGTGTGGGAGGAAACTGAAGATCTTGGAGAAAACCCATGTAGGTCACGGGGAGAACGTACAAACTCCGTACAGACAGCACCCATTGTCAGAATCAAACTCTGATCTCCGACACTGCATTCGCCGTAAGGCAGCAACTCTGTCGCTGCGCCACCGTGCCGCCCAGTAGATGAGGTTGGAGGAGGTGCAAGTGAACCTCTGCCTCACCTGAAAGGACTGTCGGGGTCCTTGGATGGAGTCGAGTGAGGAGGTATAGGGACAGCTGTTGCATCTCCTGCGGTTACAGGGGAAAGCATTGAAGGTGTATGCCACTTTGTCACAGGGCCTTTTGGATTATGCAGTACCAGGTTTGGGGCGAAATCAGTGCAAATAGCTGCAGCACATTTAAAATTGAGGTTAGAAATGTTGGAATCTTGCCAACAGCGAGGTTAATCATGTCCATATGTTGTCCCACCACAGAAACGTTCTGAATCGAAGCACTAGCTATTTATGAGAAATGTTCTTAAATGCACCTTAGCAATTAGTGCTAAATTGGTCATATTCTGATCATCCCCCATGGGCCCATCAGTTACATTTGGGTTTAATCTTGCAACAAGGATTCTTTACAAAAAAACTGGAAAGGTAAAGCTTTGCACGCTGAGAGACAGTGGATAAAGATGTTGATAGATCTACATAAACCCGAAAGCCTTCAGTCACAAAGGAATAGTGGTTATCTTGCTGATTCTGTGCAAACTGATGGAAAAAAAGAGAGAAGTTTAACAGGACTGCCCAGTGGCGCAGCGGTAGAGTTGCTGCCTTACAGCGCCAGAGACCCAAGTGCTGGCTGTACGGAGTTTGTGCGTTCTCCCCGTGCCTGCGTGGGTTTTCTCTGGGGGCTCCGGTTTCCTCCCACATTCCAAAGACGTACAGGTTTGTAAGTTAATTGGCTTCTGTAAATTGCTCCTTGCGTGCAGGAGAGAACTTGTTCCCGAAGATTGTTCCCGATGTTGGGGAAGTCCAGGACAAGGTGTCACAGCTTAAGGATAAGGGGGAAATCCTTTAAGACCGAGATGAGAAAAACATTTTTCACACGAGAGAGTGGTGAATCTCTGGAACTCTCTGCCACAGAGGGTAGTTGAGGCCAGTTCATTGGCTATATTTAAGAGGGAGTTAGATGTGGCCCTTGTGGCTAAAGGGATCAGGGGGTATGGAAAGAAGGCAGGTACGGGATACTGAGTTGGATGATCAGCCATGATCATATTGAATGGCGGTGCAGGCTCGAAGGGCCGAATGGCCTACTCCTGCACCTAATTTCTATGTATCTATGTAACTGGTACACGGCTGATTGATGGTCTGTGCAGACTCAGTGGGCTGAATGGTCTGTTTCCATGCTGTGCCTCTAAAAACTAAACGATATTTCATTTATATATTGTCCATCAAAGCACTTTTTGTAATGAATTACTTTGCGTGATGGGCTGCTATTTTTTCTTGAAGCAGAAGATTAAACATTATTCAGTGATAAACTGCATCAAGCAATGAGAGAGAAATGAGAGCGCTCAGACAGGAAATGGTTTCACGGTTTGTGCAGCGAGGTTTGAGGGATACAAGAACATATCAAAGCTGATTTTGATCCAAATCTGAAGCAGAATTTCCAAAATAATAGGAGAGGGGGAGAAATACATATATCCAGGAGTTGATCCCTTATAGAATTCTGCAGAAAACTACATGCAGGTTTTGGAGTTAAAGCAGAATTTTTGAACAAGAAAAAAAACTTTTTTCCATTTTACTCAAAGATTACTGCCAAGTAAAACACATAACATTCTTTGACATTTTTTCCAAAGCTTCACCTGCAACTTTAATAAAGTCGGGAGGTAAGGCACCTTTGTCAATGTTTTCTATTCTTAATTATTATTATAGCCAATTCTACCAATGGCACAATCAAGTTCAAAGATGCAAACTGTAAAGTTTAGTTTAGTTTAGAGATACAGCGTGCAAACAAGCCCTTCGGCCCACCGTGTCCGCACCGACCAGCGATCCCCGCATATTAACACCACCCTACACACACTAGGGACAATATTGCATTTATACCAAGCCAATTAACCTACAAACCTGTATGTTCAAAGGTTGAACTATTTATTGAGCAAGATGAAGCATATAAGGTTTAGAAGGATATGGGCCAAATGCGTGCACATGGGATGTTCTGATTGTGTATCTTGGTCGACGTGGTCACCATCTTGGTCGGCACGGTTGAGGCCGAAGTGCCTGCTTATGTGTTGTGTGACTTAAATGTGACACAGTGGTGCAACCATTAGAGTTGTTGCCTCACAACTCCAGTGACCTTAGTTCAAACCTGTGCTCGGGTGCTGGCTGTGTAGAGTTTGCATGTTCTCCTTGTGACTGCATGGGTTTCGCCTTGGTGTTCTGGATTCCTCCCACACCTCAGAAATGTGCAGGTTGGTAGGTTAATTGCCGTAAATGAGTGGATCAGGGAAACACTGATGGAAATTTATTTTAGACTTTAGAGATACAGCGTGGAAACAGGCCCTTTGGCCCGCCGTGTCCATGCCGACCAGCGATCCCCTTACACCAGCACCAGGGACAATTAATAATTTTTACCAAAGCCAATTAACCTACAAACCTGTATGTTTTTGGAGTGTGGGAGGAAACCAGAGCACCCAGAGAAAACCCATGGAGAACGCACAAATTCCATACAGACAGCACCCGTAGTCAGGATCGAACCGGGGTCTCTGGCGCTGTAAGGCAGCAGCTCTGCTGCTTGTGCCACTGTGCCATCCAACAAATGTGGGGAGAGAAGTCTATTCGGGTGAGTTTAGTGTAAAAACGTTGCTTGGTGATCATCGCAGACCTGGTGACTGGCCTTTTATCACTCTTTGATTCTGTGATATGGATCCAGAAATCCAAAGGTGATGTCATACAGCACGGTAACAGGCCCTTCGGCCCAACTTGCCCATTCCAACCAAGATGCTCCATCTACACTAGTCCAACCTGACCAATTTTGGTATATATCCCTCAAAAACTTTTTTGTCCATGTACCTGTCCAAATGTGTAATAAATGTTGTGATAGTATCTGCTTCAGCTACCTCCTCTGGCAGCTCGTTCCATACACCCAGCTATGTGAAAAAGTTGCCCCTCGGGTTTCCGTTAAATCTTTCCCCTCTCACCATAAACCCATATCCTTTGGTTCTTGATTCCCCTACTCTGGATAAAAGACTGCATCTACACTATCTATATCTGCTCATCGATGGTGATGAGTCTCTGTTTAAGTTTTAACTGGACATTTAAGCTTCGAGCATGGCAGAGGTGCTCCAACCAAATGCACACCACAAGAAAGAGATGCAGGGCTTAAATAACATGATGCATGGTTGCTCCATTGGTTTGCTCTGAAAGCAGTACCACTGCAGTATCTCAATCCAGCAAATCCGTACCTTCATAAGTTCTGAGGCCATTCGGCCCATCAAGTCTACTCCGCCATGCATTCATGGCTGATCTATCTCTCCCTCTTAACCCCATTCTCCTGCCTTCTCCCCATAACCCCTGTAGCTCTGAAACCTTCAAAGATGAACCTGCCTTCAGTTGTCCACCACTACAGTATATGAAGCAACTACCGTACTTAAAAGATTTCAAACAGAGCAAAATAAAACAATTTTCAAACTAATCCAGGTAGGATGGCTCAGTGAAGCAGCTGCCAGAGCCGCTCGCTGCCTCACAGCGCCAGAGACCCAAGGTTCCATCCAGACCTCGGGTGCTGTCTGTGCGGAGTTTGCACGCTCTCGCTGACTGCGGTGGGTTTCCTCTGGGTGCTCCGATTTCGTCCCACAACCTAAAGGTGTGCTTGTTTTTAGGCCAATTAGCCTGTGTGAAATTGCCCCGAGTGTGTAAGGAGTGGGTGAGAAAGTGTGAACAGGTGATTCACGGTCGGCGTGGACTCGGTGGGCTAAGGGCTTGTTTCAATTGCTACGCAAGACAACCACCGATTTTCCGGCACCCTTGGTTCCAGAGTCTAGCCGTATGATCCGTTTTACAGGACCACAGCCGAGATACCATGGAAATCGGCTCTGGGAACTGACCTGCCGGTTCTGGCCGGGTCGGAGTTCCGTAGCCCCGACCACAGGAAGGAAAAATTTGACCCGCTGATCCGCCGCGGAAGTCCCGATGAGGACGAGATCGGCTGCCTCACCCAGCCGAGGCACCACATTTTCGGGAGGATTTCATGTGCACCCTCATAACGTTGTGGATTAAAGCGGGGGTGGCCGGTGGGGGCGGGGGGGGGAGGTGGACCACCAGTTGCCAGTAAATCAGTGGTGGACCTGTATCTTTAACCTCACCTAAATTAAATATCTATGGTAAAAATGAATACTAAAATTCAGATAAAATCCCTTTGAAATCCAGAAGTACCAGACATGGCAGCACAATGCTCTGCTACAACGCTTGAAACCTTTTCACCCTGTTCTGCACACAAACCCATTCACACTTTTCAGCTTTGGAAGCGTTGTCAACATAAAGTCCCCACAGGCATTGTTGAACATACATGACAAGCGCTCCAAGATTTATACATTATGTACACAAAATAATAAATTGTGGGCTGTGTTTATTATTTAATCTACACAGTTTACTACTTTCCAAACAGTTTTGTTGATTTAGCAAAATGTCTTCAGATTTGACCAGAAAGTTTCGACTCCAAAATGCACTATAGAGGCCCAATGAATTTTCACCCTGTTATAAATGTCTTTAATTCCAAAACACGTCCACAGCTTATTTCATCACGTTATGATACCAAAGTGAAGAAAAACAAATTCAAATCAAATATAAAAAGTGGTAGATGGTGCGGTACAATGGCGCAGCGGTAGAGTTGCTGCCTTACAGCGCTTGCAGCGCCAGAGACCCAGGTTCCAACCTGACTACGGGCGCTTGTCTGTACGGAGTTTGTACGTTCTCCCCGTGACCGCGTGGGTTTTCTCCGAGATCTTCGGTTTCCTCCCACACTCCAAAGACGTATAGGTTTGTAGCTTAATTGGCTTGGCATATAATGTAAATTGTCCCCGGTATGTGTAGGATTGTGTTAATTTGTGGGGATCGCTGGTTGGTACGGATTCAGTGGGCTGAAGGGCCTGTTTCCTCGTTGTATCTCTAAACTAAACTAAACCAATAGCCTGTCCCACGGTACGAATTCTGTGGAGCTCTCCCGAGTTTTTAAAAAATCAAACTCGTGGTAAGCACGGAGAATGAACGTAGCGGGTACGTCGGAGCTCGGGGACGTCTCTTAGCGCTAACGGCAGGTACTCGGGAAGACTCGCTAACGGCAGGTAAGCACGGGAAGACTCGTGAAGATTTTTCAACATGATGAAAAATGTCCACGAGAGCCCCGAGTACCGACGAGTGGCCATTACCGTAAATTTCCGAGTTCGAATCAGGGCAAACTCGGGAGAACTCTTGGAATGAACTCGTACCGTGGGACAGGGGTTTAAGATCACTAACTAGTTTGAAGGTAAGTAGCGAGAGAATCATAAGTGACCGATGCAGATATCTTAAAAAAATCATGAATATAGGAGCCTCGAATGCACTACTGACAGTTGGCCAAAGCAAAAGGATTTCAAAGGGAATTTTCTTTAGTTTAGTTTCGAGATACATAGCGGAAACGGGCTGTTCGGCCTCGCCGAGTCCGTGCTGACCAGCAGTCCCCGCACACTAACACTATCCTACAAACTAGAGACAATTTACAATCTTTACCGAAGCCATTTAACCCACAAATCTGCACGTTTTTGGAGTGTGGGAGGAAACTGGAGCGCCCAGGGAAAACCTATGCAGGTCATGTGGGGAACATACAAACTCATTACAGACTGCACCCGTAGTCAGGATCAACTCTGGTGTTGTAAGGCAGCAACTCCACTGCTGCACCACCCTGCCACCCACAGATGAGAACGTTCTTGAAAAGGGGGGGAAAACTGCAATGCAACTGGAGCAGCGGGATACAATTATATGGGTAGCGTGAAAGAGGCCATATGACACAGATGCAAGGAACTGCAGATGCCGGTTTACAAAAAAAGACACAAAGTGCTGGAGTAACTCAGCTGGTCAGACAGCAATTTTGGAGAACATGGATAGGCGACATTCGGGTCGGGACCCTTTTCAGACTGATTGTGGTGGAGGGATGGGAGAAAGCTGGAAGAAAGGTGGAGAGAGGACAAGGCCTGGCAAGTGATACATAGAAACATAGAAAATAGGTGCAATAGTAAGTCCTTCGAGCCAGCACTGCCATTCAATATGATCATCCAAAATCAGTACCCCGTTCCTGCTTTCTCCCCATATCCCTTAATTCCGTTAGCCCTAAGAGCTATGTCTAACTCTCTCTTGAAAACATCCAGTGAATTGACCTCCACTGCCTTCTGTGGCAGAGAATTCCACAGATTCACTACTCTCTGGGTGAAAAAGTCTTTCCTCATCTCAGTCCCAAATGGCCGTATTCTTAAACTGTGACCCCTGATTCTGGACTCCCACACATCGGGAATTTTCTTTCCTGTTAATTGGCTTGGTATAATTGTAAATAGTCCATCATGTGTTTAGGAAAATGTTCATGTGCGGGGATCGCAGGTCAGCACGGTGGTCTGAAGGGCCTGTTTCCGTGCTGTATCTCTAAACTGAATTAAACTAAAACTAGACAAATATTTTTATTCACATATAAATCCTATGTAGCATCAGTGTTTACAGTGCTGGTGGATGGGCTCTTCTGCATTGAAACCAGAGTGATTTTCTGAGAAGTTGGCAGCTTGAATTACTAATTTAATATTTTCTATATTTAATATTTAATATTTAATTTAATATTACGCCTACTTCCTTAGAAGGCTCCGGAAGTTCTGCATGTCCCTAACAACTCTCACCAACTTCTACAGATGCACCATAGAAAGCATTTTATCAGGATGCAGCACAGCTTGGTTTGGGAACAGCTCCATCCAAGACAGTAAGAAATT
Organism: Amblyraja radiata; assembly: GCF_010909765.2. Classification (NCBI taxonomy): domain Eukaryota; kingdom Metazoa; phylum Chordata; class Chondrichthyes; order Rajiformes; family Rajidae; genus Amblyraja; species Amblyraja radiata. Next base: position 4,385,441 of record NC_045983.1, on the reverse strand, counting down.
GCAGTGAATTGTGGACGCAGCCCAGACCATCACACAAACCAACCTCCCTTCCATTGACTCCATCTACACTTCACGCTGCCTCGGCAAGGCCAGCAGCATAATCAAAGACCAGTCTCACCACGGCCACTCCCTCTTCTCCCCTCTCCCATCAGGCAATAGGTACAGAAGTTTGAAAATGCATACCTCCAGATTCAGGGACGGTTTCTTCCCAACGACCATCCTATCACCAACTAGAGAGCAGTCCTGACCTCCAATCGACCTTATTGGAGACCTTCGATCTATCGGACTTTACTGGACTTTACACTGTACCTTGGTACACGTGACAATAAACTAAAGTTAACGCAACCATATTGCACTAAATGTTATACCCTTTACCCTGTATCTGTACACCGTGGACGGCTTGATTGTAATCATATGTTGTCTCTTCGCTGACAGAATAGCACGCAACAAAAAAGCTTTTCACTGTACCTCGGTACACATGACAATTCTAAACTAAACTGTCTGTCTCAGTAGATCTTCTCTCCCACATCATTGTGGAGATTGGGTGATAATTGAGAATCTATTCAATGTGGTAGGGTGAGCACTGTACAGCCCGACACCAACAAAGGAAACATTATGCAGTATAAATAACTCTCGCCAGTCAATATCTTAAGAAAATACTGGTGTGCAATCGGGACAGCAGCTAATTGCAGAATGGTTATTAGATCTTCTGTTGTGCATTAATGGGGGAAATTAGCTGTGGTTGTTGGGAGGTGGGCAGGGAAGAGTGTAGGTGAGCGGGCAATGCAGGTCATAATTTATAAAATATTAAATTAGTAATTCGAGCTTCCAACTTATCAAGATAATTGTATATAATTTCCTGTTTCTGGCCTGCATCTTTGTTCAGATAAGTAAAGTTTCAATGCTGGGACAAGCAGCTCCTTTTAGTACAGCGAGCTACCTTTCTAAGCATCTCACCTAGTAATAATCTTGATGAATTACATTGCTTTTAGCTACAATCATTCACTATATTTCAAATGGCTTGTTCACCACAAAAATTTGCACTCACATGCCAAATGTTTTTTTTTGAAACAAGATTTCACCCTGAAATAGGAGTCAGACTGACCCAATAACAGAAACCTTTGCTTTCAAAGGATGCCATTATGAAACCGTTCATAACAGCACTAGGTGAACTTCCTGTCATGTTCTTTTTTTTAATAATCATGTATTAGCTTTACAATTTGGTACCTACCATAATTTGTCTGTGTTTATATTAAAACAGGCGGAGTGAACCGAATAGATCGGGTAAATGCCTACCTGTGCTAATCCCATTTCCCTGCATTAAGGTCGCATCTCTCTAGTCTTTTCCTATCTCTGTACTAGGCAAATCCTTTAAAACATAGTAACAGTTTCTGATCCTTACACTATTATCCCAGTGCCAAAGAAAAGTAAGGTAGCGTGCCTTTAGGGCGCATAGAAGATTAACGCGAATGTTGCCAGGACTTGAGGGCCTGAGCTATAGGGAGAGGTTGAGTAGACTGGGACTTTATTTCTTGGAGCGCAGGAGGATGAGGGGTGATCTTATAGCGATGTATAAAATGATGACAGGAATGGATCGGGTAAATGCAGTCTTTTCCCCAGAGTCTGGAAATCGATAAACAGAGGACATCGATTTAAGATGAGGGGAGGAAAGATTTAATAGGAACCTGAGAGGTAACTTTTTCACACAAAGGGTGGTGGGTGTATGGAATGAGCTGCCAGAGTAGGTAGTTGAGGCAGGGACTATTGCAATGTTTAAGAAACATTTAGGTACATGGATAGGACAGGTTTAGAGGGATATATGGGCCACACGCAGCCAGATGGGACTAATGAGGATGGGACATGTTGGTCAGTGTGGGACATGTTGGTCAGTGTGGGCAAGTTAGGCCGAAGGGCCTGTTTCCACGTTGTAAGACTCTATGACTGCAACTAGCTGGGAGAAGCTGTTCACAAACATCTTTCTGCTAAGGTCGCTTCATGGATTAAACTGTGTACCTTCTACACTGCTCCCCAATTGCCATGATCATGCACAAAACAATATTAGCCACCATCTTTGCACCTCAGACTCCATTTCTGCCACACTCATCTTTCAACACATGAATTACATTATTTGCAATTGGACAGCAGAATGTTATAGAGTCATTGCCTCACAGCACCAGAGGTCTCGGTTCGATCCCAACCCTGGGTGCTGTGTGTGTGGAGTTTACACGTTCTCCCCGGGCTTGGGTGCTTCGGTTTCCTCCCATATCCCAAAGACGTGTGGGCTTGCAGGTTAATTGGCCCTCTGTAAATTGCCGCTCATGTGCAGGGAGTGCATGACAAAGTGGTATAACACAGAACTAGTTTGAAGGGGTGATAGATGGTCAGCATGAACATGGTGGGCTGAAAGGCCTGTTTCCATGCTGTGACTGTAAACTAAAGTACACGTTCATCCACAAGTGTGCATGCCAGAAAGCTTGGATGGACCGCAGTTGTATGTTACCCACAGGGTTTACTTGCTGACAGTACATAATATTTTCCGTTCTCGTTCCATCTCTACCATAAACCATATGTGATTAAATTAACTTCATTGTGCCCATTAGATGAAGATCGCGGGCATATTCACCATATTTCGGTAATGTTTTGCTTTTTTGGAGAGACTATTTAAATGAAGGGTCTCGACCACAAGCATCACCCAGTTACTCCAGCATTTTGTGTCTATCTTCAGTGTAAACCAGCATCTGCACTTCCTTCCTACATATTTAAATGCAGGCTCAGATTTAGTTTAGTTTTATTTCAAGTTTAGTTTAGTGATACAACACGGAAACAGGACCTTCGGCCCACCGAGTCCGCACCGACCAGCGATCCCCGTACATTAACACTACCCTACACACACTAGGGACAATTTTTGTTTGTTACATTTACACCAAGCCGATTAACCTACAAACCTGAGCGTCTTTGGAGTGTGGCAGGAAACCGAAGATCTTGGAGAGAACCCACGCAGGTCACGGGGATGGGAAAGCAAGAAATGGAACTGATTGGAATCCAAGGATAACATCAAGCCATTATTGGACTGGCTGTGAAAGTAAGTGAGTGAGCACAGGAGTATGGAGTGGAGCCTGGATCAGCAGCTGTGGTTTGGATAGTTTTCTACAGCGCGGCACGATGGCGCAGTCTTACAGAGCTCGAGACCCAGGTTTGATCGTGACTCCGGGCGCTGTCTGTATGGAGTTTGTACTTTCTCCCTGTGACTGTGTGGGTTTTCTCCGGGTGCTCCAGTTTCCTCCCACACTCCAATGACCGACAGGTTTACAGGCTCATTGACTTCTGTAAATTGTAAATTGTCCCCAGTGTGTAGGATCGTGCTAGTGTACGGGGTGATCGCTGGTCGACGCGGACTCGGTGGGACCAGGGGTCTGTTTCCACGCTGTATCTTTAAAGTCCAAAGTCTGAAAGCTACAACTGCGGTACACATAGTTGCACATCAATTAAAATACTTGTTGAAAAGTTGATCAAAATGTAAACATAAACCTTGCACATTGGTAACAAAGACTGGGATTGAAGAAGTCAACCAATCAACACACAAAAGATCAAAATGTAATGAAGCCATGAAATACAAGGACGGAAAATAAAAATGTCACAGCTTGACAAGTACGTTTCTCATTACCTGGAGAGTATGATTTGTTTCTAATATAGGTGTTTACCCCACTTATTGAGGGTAACAAAGAACAGTTCAGCAGTTAGTTAATCAAAACCAGCCTGAGGTGGACTTCGTTTTTCTAGGTATGCTGAGTTCCAGGAAAGTTCATAATAAGCATTTCTGCCAGATCTGATTTCACTATATTTACTTAAGTCCGCATTTACGATTCGCAATGGAACTGCATATTTTCAAACCTGCCTAACTGCGATACACTGTGTTGGATTGGTACAATTTAATTTTGGAACAACCTTCTTTTTTTTTTTTGTTAAAGTTACAAAGGTTTCTCTGGCCCACACTTACAAAGTCATCTTTCAAGCGCATTTATGGGAAAATAAATTCTAACATAATTGAACATTTGCTACGTTCACTGCCACGGGCAAAAGTAGTTAAACAATAACTTGTTCTTTTGCAAATGTTTAATTACATTTCATGTGGGCAGTCCCAAAATGATTAAAATCTAATCTCTTTTCAACAGCAATTTAATAATATTCTCCATTTTAGCGTGGCCCACCAATTCCCACAATGTGTAAATTAAAAGATTCAGTATTTAATATGGGCACTCTTTAAAATCTATGGTTATAATTTTAAAGACGATGAATAATAAGTTTATTAAAAGACAATAAATAATAATATTCATTATTCGGACACTTAATAATAAGGGCGGCATTAATGGCGAGGTAGAGTTGCTGCCTTACAGCGCCAGAGAAACCGGTTCGATCCTGACTACTGGTGGTGTACAGTATGTACGGAGTTTGCACGTTCTCCCTGTGACCGTGTGGCTTTTCTCCGGGTGCTCCGGATTCCTCCCACACTCCAAAGACGTACAGGTTTGTAAGTTAATTGGCCACTGTAAATTGTCCCTAATGTGTAGAAAAGAACCAGTGTTGGGGGTGATCGCGGGTCGGCACGGGCTGGGTGGGCCGAAGGGCCAGTTTCCACTCTGTATCTCCAAAGACCAAAAGTCTAAAGAATAGTAAGTTATAGATGTATCCAGTTGGAGTCTCCTTTATAGGGGATACGCAATAGGTTGGATTAATAAGCACATTTTTTTCAATAGTTCAATATCGTTACTCTGTTTAAAAGATTAATTTCCACCTACTCTTTTGTTGTATAATTAACTGATTATCAATAAATTAACGGCTACAATATAGTTGGGCAAAATGGCAGCACAGTGGGTAGAGCCGATACCTCACAGTGTCATAGACCCATGTTCGAACCTGACCTGGGGTGCTGCCTCTACGGAGTTTGCATATTCTCCCTGACTGCGTGGGTTTCCTCTGGGTGCTCTGATTTCCTCCCACTTCCCAAGGACGTGCGGGTTTGTACATTAATTGGCCTCTGTAAATAGCCCTAATGTGTTAAGAAACGGGTGCAAAAGTAGGATAACAGAATAAGTGTGAACGGGTGATCAATGGTCAGCATGGACTCAGTGGGCTAAAGAGCCCGTTTCCATGCTGTATGTCGAAACTAACACTAAACTAAAGTAACAAACATGCCCCACAGTGGTCATCTGGGAGATGTTACCTATTTGGAACTTAGCAATAGCTGTCGATGAGCCAAAATAAAAATCAGAAATTGCTAGAAATTCTCAATAGGTCACGAATATATGTGGAGAGGGAAATAGTCAATTGTTCAGAACCGCTGTTGAAAGCCATCAACGTGAAACAATATATGTGTTTCTTGCTTCACAGATGCTGCTCTAACCTGCTGAGTGTTTCCAGTGTTTTCATGGAAACACAAAAGATCTGCAGATGCAAAAAGACACAAAGGGTTATGGGCCTGTCCCACTTACGCTACTTTTTCGGCAACAGCCGGCACCCGTCATAGGTCGTTGCTGGTTGCTGAAAATTTTCAACATGTTGAAAATCCAGCGGCGACCAGAACAAGGTACGACTCTATGAGCGACTACTCACGTCCAAACAGGCTTCACCCAGCGACATGTCGACAGGGTGTCACCTGTTTGGTTGTGAGTAGTCTCCTCAGTCGCCCAAAGAGTCGTAGCGTCATTCTGGTCGCCTCTGGATTTTCACCATGTTGAAAATTTTCGGCAACCTGCAATGACCTATGACTGGTGCCGGCAGTCGCCGAAAAAGTTGCGTAAGTGGGACAGGGCCATTAGAATAAAGGGCCTGTCCCACTTGGCCGTCATTTACGTGACAGAGGCGTGTGACGTCATTTGAAGATGGACACAAAATGCAGGAGTGACTCAGCAGGACCGGCAATGGATGATGTTTCGGGTCAAGACTCAGTCTGAAGAAGGATCTCGACCCGAAACGTCACCCATTGCTTCTCTCCAGAGATGCTGCCGGTCCCGCTGAGTATCTCCAATCGTCTTGGCCTCGCTCTGGGAGTGGGAGTGGGGGTGGATCCGGATCCACAACGGCCGTGAGCCCCAGGCCGAGCTCGGCTATCGTTTGCCTGCTTCTGCTGCTGTTGGAGGTGACACGTTGCGCCGTGCCAGGGTCTTGGGCCTGTCCCACTTTGGCCGTCAGTTATGCGACAGACTGGTGGCGCGCGAAGATTTAGTTCAGGACGAAGTCCACACTCCTCCACACCACTCCATGCGCCCGTCCCGCGCTACCCACGCGCTACCCACACGCTAGCAGGTCACGTAAATGGCGCTCGAATGACAGCCAAGTGGGACAGGCCCTTTACTCAATGAGTCAGGCAGCATGTCTGGAGAACATGGACAGGTGACAATTTGGTCGGGAACCTTCTTCATACAGTGTGAGGAAGGGTCCCGACCTGAAACATCACCAATCCTTGTTCTCCAGAGATGTTGCCTGACACCACAGACTTACTCCAACACTTTATGTCTTCATTTCCAATTTTTTTCTGTGGTTTCTTTTAAAAAAAGGTTTCAAACATCTGTGATTTTATTGTTCAAAGTTGCATTGTCAACTAATTCCTATTTCCCCTGACCTACAACAAGATAAAAGCAAAACAATTTTGTTTTCATGTGGTGTTTTTAAAATTCCAAAGGTACTTCACAAACCATTACCAAGCAAGAGCCACATTCCAGGGTACATGAAAGAACACAAACATCTGTAGCAATCAACGCACAAATTTGCTGCCACGTTTCCTACATTACAAAGACTAAACTTCAAAAACATACTTGACTGGATATACGATGCTTTGGGATACAGGAAGTGGGGGTTGGGGTAATGAGTAGGGAATAGTGGGCATAAAAGGCAATTTACAAATAGGTTAGACACAAACTCAACGGGAGTAACTCAACGGGACAGGCAGTATCTCTGGATAGAAGGAATGGCTGACGTTTCGGGTCGAGACCCTTAAGGGTCTCGATCCAAAACGTCACCCATTCCTTCGATGAAGAAGGGTCTCGAACCGAAACATCACCCGTTCCTTCTCTCTAGAGATGCTGCCTGTCCCATTTTGTGTCTATCTTCAATGTAAACCAGCATCTGCAAATAGAAGTTCTTCCTTTGTATTGAAAAAAAAGTGTTGCTGTCATTCGGTTTCAAAGCAGGACAATTTTAAATTGAAGCAAGTAATAGCACGGCCCAAAATTTGGAGGCATAATGTTACGTTAACTGACGGCAGAGGATGTTTACTGGGAAGGATCACATTAGGCAAAGCACAAACTGGTTTTCCTGCGATATGCATCTAAAGGAAGAAAGGTTTCAGTCAGGCTGCCGTTACACATACTGATCCCATTTTGGGTAATCATTTGCTGAAGCATATCTGAATTGAATTGACATATTCATATAAATCAGGAACAGGATGTGTCAGACATTGAGGATCTGCAGAAAATGCTTGGCCCAGTTCCTTCAGCAATCAAAAATGTTAGAAGAGTCCCCCATGTTCATCCTCGCCTTTATCTGTTACTTCCGCCTGTAACAGATCACCTTACTAATGTAGAGGCAAACAACTGCAAATGCTGGTTTTGATTTAAAAAAAACAAAAAGTGCTGAAGTAATTCAGCAGGTCATGCAGCATCGCTGGAGAATGTGTGGGAAGGGACTGCAGATGCTGGTTTGCACCGAAGATAAGGCACAAAAAGCTGGAGTAACTCAGCGGGACAGGCAGCATCAATGGAGGAAAGGAATTGGTGACATCTTGGGTCGAGACCCTAAATGCAGACTGAGAGTCTGGGAAATGGGTAACGAAAGATACAGAAGGTACATTGGACAAATGAATGAAAGATATGCAACAATGCTCTCGACCTGATACGTCACCTAATCCTTTTCTCCAGAGATGCCGCCTGACCCGCTGCGTTACTCCAGCATTTTGTGTCTATCTCCACCATGTCTGGAATTCTTGGATAGAAGACATTTTGGGTCTGGGTCCTTCTTCAGACTGATTGTGGGGGGGGGTGTGGGAGGGGAAAACTGGAAGAAGAGAGGTGGGGGCAGGACAAAGCCTGTCGTGTGATAGGCAGATGGTTGGACAAAGGTCAGAGATGAGACAAAAAGTGTGAGAGGAGGATTGAAGTTGTGCGCATTGTGAAGCCAGAAGAAGGATGTTGGTTGAAGGGGAGATTGGAAGAGGAGAAATAGCTGAGAGTCTACTTGTGGCATAGGGAAGGAAGGAAAGATGGCGGGAACAGAAGGGTTCTTTGCAGGTTAGACACAAAAAGCTGCAGTAACTCAGCGGGTCAGGCAGCCCCTGTAGAGAAAAGGAATAGGTGATGTTTCCTCAGACTGTCAGGGGAAAGGGAAACGAGAGATATAGAGAGATAAAGAACAAAACTATATGGAACATAAATAGAGAGATATAGAACAAAGGAATGAAAAGCAAAATAGTTACTATGATAAAGGCAAAAGGCCATTGTGAACTGTGGGTGAGATGAAAACGAGTTATAGACAATGAGACTGTACCTAGTACCCCTTTGTACCTTATATAGGAGTTACCTAGTACCTTAGTACTCTGACAATGGAGGAGGCCCAGGTCAGAAAGGTAAACCTACCTGTAGCTGAACACTTTAACTCCCCCTTCCATTCCCACACTGACATTTCAGTCCTGGGCCTCATCCATTGTCAGAGTGAGGCCCAGTGCAAATTGGAGGAACAGCAACCCATATTCCACTTGGACAGCTTACACCTCAGCGGTATGAACATTGACTTCTCAAACTTCAAGTAACTTAGTATGTTACTAATGAAGTTAAATTTGGGTCCCACGGCCCCGAGTCATACAGTTAGACTCACTATCCTTCACCAAGCAGTACTGCTTATAAAATTAATGATTCAGTTATGTAAGTACTCATTGTAAAAAATATTTAACTCACCTGTCCTGAGACTCAATGTAAACGTATAGGTGAGGCTCAAAGCATTTGGAGATAATGCCATGGAAAGGGTTGTCTGGGACTTTAGGCTTCTTTGGCTGAAAAGATAAACCACATAAGATGTCAAACATCAAACTGTCAGGTCACACAATGTAAACAAAATCTAAGGGACATGGCATCCAAACAGTTAGGCTGTGGGCCGAGGAGCTTTATTCTACTGTTTCGAGACCCAAGTCACCAAACTACATGAAATTTTCACACATTGTGTAAAAAATTATATAAATCACCCCTGAAACTCGTCATGAACAAGACTTGCACATTGTTATTAAATTAGAGAAAAACCGGAAAAATTTCGGGTAATTTTTAGTCCAATCAAAGCACGTTTAACATTGAGTTGTATGCCAGTTGGCCAATCACGTGCTTTGCTTCAGGCTAGCACACAAATGGCTGAGGGTGCCTCTACAGATGCCTGTTTTACTGGAGATTCCGATTTGTTGTTCTGTGGAATACATGTCGTGGAAACTCGCAGCAGGGTAATTGAATTTAGTGAGAAAAGCATTAAAAAGGCTGAAGAATGTGCTGCTTGAAAGTGGAAGAAGGCCTTGAAAGCAAATTCGCTGCTGAGGTGCTGGAACACAAAGAAGACAGCCAGGAATCAACTCTAACTGAAGGGTAAGATCTAAAGTCTGAATTTATGAAAATCTATCTGTATGGACTTTAATTAATTTAATTGCACCCTTTTATAATGTGAATAAATTCATTCATTCATTCATTCATTCATTCATTCATGAAGTTGAGGGCCTAAACTATATGTATCCATAACACAGCCAATTAAACATTGTCACTAATGCCAGCTTGTTGTAGAGTAATAAGTCTTTAACAGCTAATCTCGGAGCTGCCTGTGATAACTTACCGGGAAAAAGTGCTCCGACCGCGGGGCCTAGGTACTTAATATAGTGAAGCCGCGGTCTCAATTAAAAAGCGGCCGATTCGCGAATGCGGAACCGCGGATCATCTCCGCGGGCGGGGGGGGGGGGGGGAGGCTGTACATAGTGCGGTCTGTAGCGGCCGTTTCCAGCCCCCGACCACGGGAGAAAAACGGAGGGATATTGATCGCACTTTATTCCATTGCAGTGAGAAATGGTCAGAAATGGTTGATGTTTCTGTAGAAATGAATTGGTGATATGTGAACTTGAACTAGTTTTTCTATGGTAGTAACCTATTGTTATTCTCATTAACATTAAGAAGAAGTTGAAATTTTATGAATTGAAGTCCATGCAGACTTAATGACTATGAGATTTTTTTTTCTGTAGCCTCTACTTAAACTTGAAATAACTTATCAATTGTAGTAAATTACAGTGTAAGTCTCATTGACATTAAATAGAGGTTGACACTTTATGAATGGAAGTCCATGCAGACCTAGGTACAATGAGATGTTTCTTTCTCTAGCTATTCTGCACCCTCTGCTCCTGCACTTGAACTTGAAGTCTTATCTATGGCAGTAAATTACAGTGTATGTCTCATTGACATTAAGAAGAGATTGACATTTTATGAATTGAAGTCCATGCAGACCTAAGTAATATGAGATTTTTTTTTTTCTGCAGCTTCTGCCCCTCCACTCTTCAGAGCCTGTCCACACAAACGTGTTTTGTGTGGACATGCACTGTGCTTTAATGAACACTAATTTGATAATTTGCAGACTTGCCATCCCATCTACCTGGACATGCATACATGTTTAATTTCCTCATTGATATGTCGATATTGTCTTACATAATATAAAACATGAAAAGATGTAAAACATTCCCTGACACATATTATCATCTATTATTAGGAGGCAGCAGTGTATCCCGGGTTATGATGCAGAGTGCTATCGTCACTTCTGCAACATAACAACAATAAATCGAGCGATAGCAAAGTCTAGAAGGAAGAAAGGTAATGATAGGACTCAAACAAAAAATCTTTTTACTTATGGTCATATGATGTTACTTTGAAAAATGAAAAGATATATTTGAGGATGTTGATTTATTTTACTTTTCATTCCTTTTCTGTTTTCTTTTTCCTCTTTCAATTGAGTTCAAGATGCTGAAAAGCCTGAAGCAGGTGAATCACCTCAAGAGGCAGTTCCTGATGGTGAAGCAGATGAGCCGGCCCCAAAGAGAATGCTTCGGTCCATGACAAGTCATAGTCAACAAACAGCAACTGTCGAGCACACTGACCGCAGGCATGTCCTACCAGCGCATTGCATCATTTGTAAAGGTTCAAAGTACACAAAAGAAATAAATTGTGGAAAAAATGATGATATAAAGTTTTATTTCAATGTGGATCGTTTCACTGTTTATTTGGTCAAATTATTTAAACAATGAGTGAATTACTTATGATAATGGCGTGCCGGTGAATGACTGCGACAATCCACCCACCGATCCACACATACATACGCACATCCACACACATACATACGCACATCCACACACATACATACGCACATCCACACACACACATCCATCCATACGCACACTTCCATGCATGCAAACACACACATGCATGCACACATAAATCCGCACACACACACACATCCACACATCCATTCACACGCAGACATACATGTACACATCCAAACATACATGCACACACTTACATCCACAGATACACGTTTGAAAGGCATACACAGACACACACACAAACTAGAGATAAACAATGCAACACTTTTAGGGTTCTTTTAGGTCAAAGGTAATAGCCCTCATTTGCAAAGGCACCATCGTGGGGGGGGTCTATAACATAAATATAAGCTCATTGTAGCTTAAAATGAATATTAATCGAGTAAACATCAGAGCATTCGATTCTTGGCCAGGATGTGACATTTACATCAGAAATAAGACAGGTCTCTTACAGGTCTGGCACTGCCCCAGTCCCACTATGGCCGTTACCCCCACTCTCCCCACTTTGGCAGTCAGCGGGGTTCAGTAAATGGGGAAACCTAGAGGATCTGTCCTGACCCTTTAATTAGGCAGGTTCATGAGCCCTTAAAACCTGGGACATCTGCTGCAGTCTCATTTAATTTCCTATTAAAGCGACTGGAACATGCCTGCCTGGCACTGCCCCAGTCCCACTATGGCCGTCACCCCCACTCTGCACACTGGCAGTCAGTGGGGTTCAGTAAAGGGAGGAACCCACAAGAACTGCCCTAACCCATTAATTAGGCTGGTTCAGGAGCAGGACCTCTGCGACAGTGTCATTAAAAAAAATGGGGTGTAAGCTGCCCAAGCAAAATATGAGGTGCTGTTCCTCCAATTTGCACTGGGCCTTACTCTGACAATGGAGGAGGCCCAGGACAGAAAGGTCAGTGTGGGGATGGGAGGAGGAGTTAAAGTGTTTCGCAACCGGGAGATCAGGTAGGTTTAGGCGGACTGAGCAGAGGTGTTCAGCTAAACGATCGCCGAGCCTGCGCTTGGTGTCACGGATATACAGGATGAAACCTTCTCTTTTGGAAACCTACCTGACCTGCCAGTTGCTAAACACTTTATCTCCCCTTCCCATTATCACTGACCTTTCTGTCCTGGGCCTCCTCCATTGTCATTATCTCCAACAGTCTGACTTTCCGTGATTACATTTTATCTCTGTTTGCTTTGTTGTTAGCTTCTCCTGGCTAACAATGATCTATTCTACATTATCCTTGATCTCCATCCCCTTTATCTCGTTTTCACACCTTACACTTCCTTATCTCTGTATCTCCCTCTCCCCAGACTAAGTCTGAAGAAGGGTCTCGACCCGAAACGTCACCCATTCTTTTTCTCCAGAGATGCCGCCTGTCCCGCTGAGTTGCTCCAGCATTTTGTGTTTATCTTCAGTTTAAACCAGCATATGCAGTTCCTTCCTCCACACTCTCACGTTTGCAGGTTCAGGTCTGGAAACGTAGAGACTGGTTAACGTTCGGCCTTGTTGGAATTACGTCAAACCATGGTGAGTTCATAATGTGATTAAAGTGCAAAAGATAATCTTTCCACTGTCCATGATGGGCATAAGGAACAAGCTGCCAGAGGAGGTAGTTGAGGCGGTACAGTAACCACATCTAAAAGATGCTTGGACAGGTACATGAATGAGAAAGGTTTAAAGGGATACGGGCCAAACGTGGGCAGGTGGGATTTGCTTAGATGGGTCGGCATGGGCAAATTGGCCCGAAGGGCCTGTTTCCGTGCTGCATGACTCTATCTGGCCCATTCAATCTCTGCCAGATCTTCAGAAGTACTGAATTAGTTCCACTCCAGGCCGGTTTCCAGGTTGCCGCACAAATTCTTCTCATGTACTATTTGTCTGATTCACGACTGAATCTGCTTTCAATCAATACCTTACAATTGACTGTATTAAATATACAACTTTAAATCCATATCCTGGTGGCCTGATAACAATCAGCTAATATTTACAGCCTGTGTTTAAACTTCAACAAAAATTGTGAAGGCCCTAAAAATGGAGATGATAAAACACTGGGTTCAAACGTGGGGAGAAGAAGGAGACAGAGAGAAGCTGATGCTGCTTTTCAGAACAATTGAAAGGCAGAACATCATCCCATAGAGTTCAATTCTGGGGCTGCTTCTTGCAAGACGATTACTGTCTAGATTTTGGTCTGAAGGAAATGTGCAGAGACTTTCCTGAGGCTGCGTTTCCTTCCTGAGGCACTGCCTCAGCAAGGAAATGAGGAGCAATTTTGAGTCAAAATTTGGAATTCACTAACTCAAATAGCTCTAAACGTTCAATTGAGACTAATAAGAGTTTAGGACACTTAAGAATAATGGGCATGAGGCTGGATCAGCATTCATCTCTTTGAATAACAGTTTAGGCGCATAGGTTGCAAAGCCGACCTCTCCTAATACTTATTTTGGCAAAATAACAATCAATAATTCCATAGTTTTGTTTAAGAAGGAACTGCAGATGCTGGAAAATCAAAGGTAGACAAAAGTGCTGGAGAAACTCAGCCGGGCGAGGCAGCATCTATGGAGCGAAGGAAATAGGCAACGTTTCGGCCCAAAACGTTGCCTATTTCCTTTGCTCCATAGATGCTGCCGCACCCGCTGAGTTTCTCCAGCAATTTGGTCTACTCTTGAAGAGGCTTTTCTTTTCTGGTTTTAGATTCCTTATGTTGTTTCCCTGCCGACAGAGTGGGAGGCAACTTTGTACTAAACCACTCAAAGCTGTTGAATATCCAGTCGCTGCAAATTATAGAGGCAATCTAGGTTTAATCTCCCTTCACACAGACATCTCATGTAGAAACAAGGAACTGCAGATGCTGGTTTACAGAAAAAAAAGAAAGCAAAGTGTTGGAGTAACTCAGCGGGTCAGGCAGCCTATTTCCTTCGCTCCATAGATGCTGCCTCGCCCGCTGAGTTTCTCCAGCACTTTTGTCAACTTTCAATAATTCCATAGAATGGGTAAAGCTCCAACGGATGCCTGGACGTGAGCGATGGCCAGAGGCAGAGGAATCAGAAAGTTAAAGGCAGCAAAACGCAGTTTGTTCAAAGTCATTTAAAAAAAAACATTGGTTTTCAAAAGGGAAGATCTTTTAAAGGCAAGGCTTAAGATCCAAGCCTTAATCATGGGTGATTAAAGGCAAACGGCAAAGTCTAATAATAAACCACAGTACTTCAGTCAGCAGTATAGGAGCCTGTATTAAGGGCTATTATTGGGATGATTAATGTTAGTACGTTCTGCCCTGTCCCACGGTACGAGTTCATTCCAAGAGCTCTCCCGAGTTTGCCCTGATTCGAACTCGGAGATTTACGGTAATGGCCACTCGTCGGTACTCGGGGCTTTCGTGGACATTTTTCAACGTGTTGTTAAATCTTCACGAGTCTTCCCGAGCTTACCTGCCGTTAGCGAGTCTTCCTGAGTACTTGCCGTTAGCGTTTCGAGCTGCTGAGAGACGTCCCTGAGCTCCGACGTACCCGCTACGTTCATTCTCCGTGCTTAACACAAGTTAGATTTTTTTTAAACTCGGGAGAGCTCTTGGAATTAACTCGTACCGTGGGACAGGCTGTAGAAATAGTGCGACAACTTTGGCTGGTATTTTGAACAATAAAGAATGAAGACTTAAAAACGTCATTAGAAGAATATATTATTAGTGACGCTGAAAATGATTAAAAGGCAATCAGCTGGATAGAAACAAGAGTGCGGATGTTCCCCGACGTACGTAAGGGTTACATGCCGCGGACATTGCGCAAATCAGTTGTTGCATTAGTCAGAAATGGAAGTGCTTCCGCACACGTAAATTTACCATTCGACGTGGGAGCTCCAACACGGAGACCATGGGGGAGCTCCGATGTGGAGACCATGGGGGAGCTCCGACATAGAGACCCCAGGGGAGCTCCAACGTGGAGACCACCAAGGAGCTCCAACGTGGGGACCACCAAGGAGCTCTGGTGCAGTCACCACGTGGGAGCTCCGACGTGGAGACCAAGGGGAAGCAGCTGCAAGAACAGCTGACTAGCTTGCAGAAATGGCCACATGCGACGGCAGTAGCACACTGCTACGGAGACCCACAGCACGCTAGGACTCTATTCCTTGGAGCGCAGGAGGATGAGGGGTGATCTCATAGAGGTGTACAAAATCATGAGAGGAATAAATTGTGTGAATGCAGAGTCTCTTGCCCAGAGTAGAGGAATCGAGAACCAGAGGACGTAGGTTTAAGGTGAGGGGGGAAAGATTTAATAGGAACCAGAGGGTGAGCTTTTTGACACAAAGTGTGGTTGGTGTATGTAATGGGCTGCCGGAGGAGGTGGTTGAGGCATTACTATCGCAATGTTTAATAAACATTTGGACAGGTACATGGATAGGACAGGTTGGGGAGGGATATGGGCCAAATGCAGGCAGGTGGGACTAATGTAGATGGGACATGATGGCCGTGGTGGGCGCTGTAAGACTCTATGACTAAATGAAACAGTGGACTTCAAAATTTGCTTACATAAGTGCAAGTTTATATACGAGTGTCAGGGAGGGCCTTCTCAGGCAAAATATTCCAAAGCGGGCAAGAAAACCTTTTAAAATATATATGAGCAGCGGTTTGGGATAGTAGCTGAAATAGAAACAGTGTCAGAAGTCAGAAGTCATTGGATAATGGATGAAAGAAAAGGAGATGACTGGATATGGAATGAGTGGAGGAGTCTCCATCCACTTTCTTTGAAACTTTCCAAACGTTCACACATATCGCAGTGGTACAGCGCCTGCGACCCAGGTTTGATCCTGACTACGGGTGCTGTCTGTATGGAGTTTGTACGTTCTCCCCATGGCCTGCGTGGGGTTTTTCCGAGATCTTCGGTTTCCTCCCACACTCCACAGGTTTGTCGGCTTGCTAAAATTGTACAGCTTTGTGGGTTATATGTAAAATGTCCCTGGTGTGTGTAGGATAGTGTAGGTGTGCGGGGATCGCTGGTTGGTGCGGACTCGGTGGGACGAAGGGCTTGTTTTCACACTGTATCACTAAATTAAACTAAGCTAAGTTCAGCATTCATCCAGTGCTTGCTTTACAGTGTTCCCAAACTTGTAAATGACACTATAATTTTCTATTAGTTTGGGATAAAGCATGGAAACAGACCCTTCAGCCCAGCAAGTCCATGATGTACATCGATCACCCGTACACACTAGTTCTATGTTATCCCACTTTCTCATCCACTCCCTACACTCTACCGGCAATTTACGTTCATTTACAATTAATGTACAAATCAGCACGTCTTAGGAGCACCCTGGGAAAATCCAAGCATTTAGAGGGAGAACGTGCAAACTCCACACAGACAGTACCTGAGGTCTGGATCAAATCCGGCTCTCTGGCTCTGTGAGAAAGCACCTTTACCAGCAGCTCCACTGTGCCACACAATTTTACTTCGGAGTCACGTGATTGACTACGTGAAGAGCCCGCTCAGCACGCATGCGCGGCATTTTGCGTTCAGCAGTGCAACAGCGACCGCATCGGGAGTCAGGCGTTCCCGCTACAGGGTGAAAGAACGGACCGTCAGGTAAGTACCCTGAGGTCGGGTTTTCTTTCACAGGGAGCCTTCTGCTTTATTTCAGGCAGAGAACAAAGGCTCTTGGACAAACCTGTCCCCCGCTCGACTCCACGGAGGAGCGTTCCATCTGGGGGGGGGCAGCAACAAGGCGGTAGGACCGCTTACCGGGCGCTCCGCTATCCCCGACATCGTGCCGAGCCCAGCCCGCCAGCGCCTGAGCAGCGGGCTGGAAGTAAAGCTACCGAAGAAGCGTCCGGCCGGTGGCTTCCGACTTGTCGGACGGGGACGTCTCTCCACCCGCATGGGGGAGAGACAGCCGCTTGAGCCGAATGGAGCGGCTCCTGGAGCAGGTGCTCCAGCGAGACGCGCTGCGTGAGGGGCGCTCCCTCCACAGTGTCTTGTGCACTGTCCATTGCTTCCTCCTTACCCGAGGGTAGCTTTGGTGACCAGGACTGGGCTGGTCAAGAAGAGGGGACGCTGGCTGAAGATGTTGGGAGTATGCAAGGGGTGCTGGAACAGGAAGAGCTGCTGGGTGAGGTGGACCGCCACATGGCAGCCCCACGTGCAGGAGGCCGTTAAAGGCCAAACTAGCGGCAAGCATTAACCACCTCTCCAACAGGCCCCTACAGGAGCAGGTGGTCAATGAGGCCTTAGAAACGTATACAGCTCCAGAGAACTGTGAGTCCCTTAAAGTGCCGGCTGTAAACAGCCAAAACTGGGGGCACGTTGGGGCAAATATTCGGAACCAGGAGCTAAAACTGCAGCGGATCCTCAGGCTCCTGACGTCAGCTATCACATTGTTTGCTCGTTCCGTGGACAAATACGGAGATGACCACAACCTTCGTAAACAAATCATAAGACCTGCCATAAAATCCTAAATTTGCGGGGTTGTGCAAAACCCCAGCCACTGAGCCAGACCCACTGCTCTTTGGCAAAAACCTCACAAAGCATATGAAGGATATGGAAGAGGCCTTAAAAAACTTTCGGTCTCATGAGGGCAGGCCCCGGGACGAGCAAACCAAAAACAATAATTTCCAAGCAGCGGCACCCCATCGCGTCCACCAGTCGACGTCTACCATATGGGACTGGTGAAAGCTCGGGGTCCGCATTCTATCCCCGGAAGTCTTCTTTAGACCAGGGCCCAGAGCGGACCCCATGGAAAATGCGCCACCCCCCAACATCACCGGCACGTCAGACAACGTGCAAGACTCGTTGGACCGGCAGGAAACAGAAGAAATACCCATGACCATGGAGGTAGGTGGGTCTGGTTCCTACCAGCGTATAGAAAATAGGGGCTTAATACTAACAGGGGGGAGATTACACCTGTTTAAAGAAGCACGGGAGTCTATCACGAGTGATCAGTATATACTCAATGGCATTAGTGGATACAAAATACAATTCATACTAGAAAAATTGCCACCAGTTCAACATTCACCGCAGAGGGTATTTTCCCTCTCAGTTAAAGAAAAACGAGAGGGACAAGCTGAACTGGTGAGACTAATTACAAAGGGTATCATTGGAATAACAAAACATGAACCCTTGGAATTCGTATCAAATATATTCACTAAACCCAAAAAAGATGGTGGATGTCGCATCATCATTGACTTAACTTCACTAAATATGTTTGTTAAGTATATACATTTCAAAATGGAAACGTTTGTTACTGCCAGACAACTAATTTCCAAAGGATACTTCATGGCAAGCATTGATCTTAAAGATGTTTACTATTCAGTACCATTCACAAGGATCATCGCAGATACCTGAATTTACCTGGATGGGGCAGCTATGGCAGTTTAAAGCGTTACCCAATGGATTAACATCAGCCCAAGATTATTCACCAAGATACTAAAACCAGCTCTGGCAATATTAAGAAGACAAAAACATAGTGTCATGGCATATCTTGATGATATCTTAATAGTAGGCAAGACCATGGAATTGACTATATATCAGCTACCAAACAGTTGTTCGAAACTCTGGGATTGTCTTACATCCAGATAAATCTAAGTTGAAGCCATCCACAATCATGGACTACTTGGGCTTCACAATTAATTCAGGCTACGTGACTGTAACATTGCCAAGAGACAAAACAGTTGAATTGGCACAATCATGCAACAATTTAATGGTCAACGAACGACCAACTATTCGACAAGTAGCAGAGTAATTGGGAAAATGGTAGCAGCATTTCCGGCTACACAATTCGAACCTTTGCACTGTCAAAACTTACAAAGAGCAAAGGTACAGGCACCAAAACGACATGCAGGTCATTATGATCATGTCATGAAGTTACCCACTGAAGCAATATCAGAACTACAGTGGTGGGCAAAAAACGTTTGGCATAGTTTCAGCCCTATTATCATCACTAACTCTACGTTAGTTATCCAAACAGATGCCAGTGCTCAAGGCTGGGGAGCAACTAACTCCATATCCAGCACAGTGGTAGATGGACTAACCCAGAGTCATCATTACCACTTACACTGGGCATTAATTATCTAGAGATGTTGGGTGACTTTTATGGTTTGAAAGCATATGCATCAAATATGCATCACTACGGTGGTGGCCTACATTAACCATATGGGCGGATTAAATCGGTATCATGCGACAAGTTGGTCAACACAATTTGGCAATGGTGTGTCGAAAGACAAATATGGCTATCAGCAACTTACCTGCCAGGTAAGCTAAATACAGTGGCAGACACCAGGTCACGTAAATTTAATGACAACATCGAATGGATGTTAAACCCCCAAAAAAATTGCAAAAGTTATCAAGCAAATGGCACGCCAGATATCGATTTATTTGCATCAAGGCTAAATCACCAGGTACCTATGTATGTCGCTTGGGAACTAGACCCTGAGGCAGCAGCGGTAGATGCGTTCGCGCTGGATTGGGGAAATTCTTCTTCTATGCATTTCCTCCCTTCTGCCTCATCAGTCGGGTACTACGCACAATACAAATGGACTCTGCTTCAGGTATTTTGATAGTACCCGACTGGCCTACGCAGCCATGGTTCCCAATACTCCATGACATGGTTGTTGAAACTCCGATAGTATTCCCCAGTGACCCAGAGTTATTAACACCCAGTGTCGGGCACAAGCCACCCATGCCATGAAAAAATCAAACTCCTGGGTTGCAGATTCTGCACAAACCACTTCTGGGACTGGGATTATCAGAACAAACCGTCGACACCATGTCAGCATCCCTCCGAACATCCACTAAAAAACAGCACTTGTCCAGCATCAAAAAATGGGAGAATGACTGCTTGGATAAAGGGACCACCTACTCAACCGCTACAGTTACCAACGTACTGGAATTCCTGGCGAACCTTCACCACGATGAAGAACTCAGCTATAGAGCCATCAACACAGCTAGAAGTGCCCTGTCTGTCTATTTAAAACAAGCTCCAGGACAACAGGCCATGGGGTCCCACCCGCTGGTGGTCAAACTAATGAAGGGTATTTACAACTTTAACCCCCTAGACCAAGGTACACCCATATATGGGATGTCAGTGTTGTCCTGACGTACCTCAGGGGATGGCCACCAGCCAGATCCCTCAACCTGGAACAATCTATGCTCAAAACACTCATGTTGATGGCACTTGTAGCTGCACAGAGGGTCCAGTCACTACACCTATTGCGACTGGACACCATGCTCACAGCTCCAGACCAGATCTCTGTCGTTATCCAGGGACTGATCAAACAGAGCAGACCAGGAACACCTAATCCAGTCGTGGAATTCCGGGCTTACCCGCCAGAACCACGGTTATGTGCCATGACCCACCTACTGTCCTACATAGACACAACCAAAAATATTCAAGGGATAGGAAAAGCCTTGTGGGTCAGTCATAAAAAACCTTATGGTCGGGTGACGAGCCAAACCATTTCGAGATGGCTCAAGCAGGTGCTAAAAGCTGCTGGGATAAACACTAACATGTACAAATCTCACTCCACCAGGGCAGCATCCACGTCGATGGCCAAAAGAATGGACGTGCCTATAGACCACATCCTGGCTACAGCAGGATGGTCGGGGGAAAGACCGTTCAGAAATTTTATAATAAGCCGTTGGCAAAACCTGCTTTATTTGCAGAATTTTTTTTACAGACTGCAAATATTTAATTGAAGCCCAGGGGAGCAATTTAATTTATTTGTTGTTATTGTTAAAAAATACCATTGTGTTTTTCTACAAACAGATTCATTGGTTGATTACGATAACACACTTCCTCCCTCAAGGACTTCGGCAGTGAGTGAAGTAATAACTGTTACACAGTTTGAAATCACAGAGCTTTAAAATCTTCACGTAGTCACTCACGTGACTCCGAAGTAAAATAGTAAGATTAAACGAGAACTAACCAGTTTGAAGTTTGATCTGTATTTTATGAGGAGTTACGATGAGGGATTACGTGCCCTCCGCTTCCACCCTCAATAATATGGGTCAAACTGAAAACTGATGTCTCCTTTTCTTTACTATGTTTATTTCAATAACTGTGTCTATCTGTGATTCCACACCGCTGCTTTGAAGTATCATGCGTGCTAACTCCTCATAAAATACAGATCAAACTTCAAACTGGTAAGTTCTCGTTTAATCTTACTATTATAATATATACAGAGTGGAAACAGGCCCTTTGGCTCACCAAGCCTGCACCAACCAGCGATCCCTGCACACTAACGCTATCCTACACACACTAGGGACAATTTAAATTATACCAAGCCAATTAACCTATAAACCTGTAAGTCTTTAGAGTGTGGGAGGAAACTGATCTCAGAGAAAACCCACGCGGTCACAGGAAGAACGTACAAATTCCATACAGTCAGGATCGATCCCGGGTATCCTTGTCGCCCTATATTTAAGCATTTAAATACTTATGCATTTCTTGCATAAAGAAAACATTTTATGGGAAATCTGCAAACCAGGCAACATAATTTTGTAGGTTTATATAAATCAACATTGGCACGGTGGCGCAACGGTAGAGTTACTGCCTTACAGCGCCAGAGTCACAGGTTCGATCCTACCTACGGGTGCTGTCTATACGGAGTTTGTATGTTCTCCCGTAACTGTGTGGTTTTTCCTGGGTACTCTGGATTCCTCTCACACTCCAAAGACGTACAGGTTTGTAAGTTAATTGGCTTTGGTTAAGATTGTGAAGTCTCTAGAGTGCAGGATATTGATAGTGTACGGGGATCACTGGTCGGCTCAGACTCGGTGGGCCAAAGGTATTGGAAAGAACTACAGATGTAGTTCTGTAGCAGTCTGAAGAAGGGTCTCGACCCAAAACGTCACCCATTCCTTCTCTCCAGAATTGCTGCCTGTCCCGCTGAGTTACTCCAGCATTTTGTGTCTAACTTCGGTGGGCCTAAGGGCCTGTTTCTGCAATATATCCTTAAAAAAAACATTTGCTGCTATTTCTACAATATCATGCAATTTTGGCTTCAGTAAAGACTGTAAATTGATAGGGACACAGGGAGGATTAGGGAGGGATTTCCAGGCTGGGGCCTAGGTGGCTGAAGGCAAGATGCTAATGAAAGCAATGCCACGGGCCCAGGACCACTCTCCCAGGTCGTTTAATTAAGTGCCTCTTCAATTAAGTTGCTATTGCTGCTATTTCTACAATATCATGCAATTTTGGCTTCAGTAAAGACTGTAAATTGTCCCTAGTGTGCAGGATAGCACTGGTGTATGGGGATCGCTGGTCGGCACGGACTCGGTCGGACGAAGGGCCAGAGACAGTTTCTGCTCTGTATCTCTAAAAAAAATATTTGCTGCAATATCTACACGATTGTGCAATTGGTTAAAAAATCACTAGCATTGAGATGTTTCACTTGGCATTGTGTTAGGCACCCCTACATCTTAATACTTGCGAAAGGTAATGTGATCTTGTTTTGATAATGAAAAGAGAACCTTTTCAATAATTCAATTTACAGGCTTGGCAACAAGCCTACTTTCAGGCCCTTTGACCCGATGCAGAATATTTTAGTGAAGGCTGCACAGATAAGAGTGCAAAGAAACTTTTTTGTCATTCTGCGAGTTCTCAACAAGAGAAATGAATAGCATGGAATCAAAACGGCACAAGTTAAGTATGTGTAAGAAGGAACTGCAGATGCTGGTTTACACCAAAGATAGGCACAAAATGCTGGAGTAACTCAGCGGGACGGGCAACATCTCCGGAGAGAAGGAATGGGTGACGTTTCTGGTCGAGACTCTTCTTCAGACTGTGTCAGGGGAGAGGGAGATCAGAGATATGGAAGGGTAAAGCGTGAAAACGACAGATCAAAGCAGACGGTGATCAACGAGATGTAGAATGGTATATTGTTCGCTGAGGGGAGGGTGACAGCGAGTAAAAAAATGAGCATGGTTGGGAATCAATTTCCAATGCTGGGACCAGACTGTACGGGATTGCTCTGTTTAATTTTGCTCTTTGGCAAACACCAAAGTCAATAACTCCAGGGGCTGTGGTCAGCACTGTCAACTGTGGCAAATCTCCTGGCATGTATGTGAAGCTCTGTCAACGTCTATCCATGATAAACACACAGAGGACGAGGTAGTGATGAGGGGGACTGCAGAAAATAATCTCAAAGGCATTTAACACACACACCAGGGCACACACTGTAATATTGAAATCTGACAGATTAAATCAGGAGAAAGGTCCAACTATTCATTCTTGCAGACAGCCCATGAAATGACACTCCAGAGATTTATTTTCCATTCTGGGTTCCTTAAATGGGCATTTAAGTCAAGAGTGTTTTATTGTCATGTGTCCCAGATAGAACAATGAAATTCTTACTTGCAGCAGCACAACCAAATATGTAAACATAGTACACTGTAAACAATATAATAAACGAGATAGAAAAAAAGTTCATTGTTTGTATATATACACATACTCACAAATACATGGATATTGAAATAGCCACAAATAGCCTTGTCCCTATACCTCCCCCCTCGACTCTATCCAAGGACCCCGACAGTCTTTTCAGGTGAGACAGATGTTCACTTGTCCCGTATTTGACTGCTACTATTTGGGTCGAGGGGACTGTCGGGTCGGAGCGCCGCGTCCGGCCCCACCTCACCCGTCCCGACGTAGTGCAGCCCATGGAGTGCAGCAGCAGCATCACCTCGCCCGTGGCCCCGTCGGTCGGCAGCCCGGCCAGCTGTCCGACCTTCGGACCTTCGCTTACCGCCGACACCACCACCCCTCCTTCTCATGGCTGATCATCGGTTCATGAATTGGATGGGGTGCCGGACTTTTGCACGCGACGTCGCGCGCAAAGTCCGGCACCCGGGCCAAAACTCCTCAGCTGGCCCGCCGGCTGGGCTTTGTGTGCAGTCCAGCACCCGGGCCAACTTATCATTCACCCAGCCACGGCCGAGTCGGTTAACGAATTGCCGTCGGTAATTTGTCCCGTATTTTGACCGGTTGTCCCTTATTTGGGAGTGAGAAAGTTGGCGACCCTAAACAGATAATATATCTCAAGCATTCTCTCCAGAGTATTCCAGAGAGAATACCTATGCTCCAGAGATGCTGCCTGTCCCGCTGAGTTACTCTAGCATTTTGTGTCTATCATACATCTCAAGCAAATGAAGGAAGGTAACTAAATCTGTTTCAAGGAGGGTCTTAAAGGAAGATAGGGACACAGGGAGGATTAGGGAGGGATTTCCAGGCTGGGGCCTAGGTGGCTGAAGGCAAGATGCTAATGAAAGCAATGCCACGGGCCCAGGACCACTCTCCCAGGTCGATTAATTAAGCGCCTCCTCAATTAAGTTGCATTGGCTGTAATGTGATTCTCCCAGCCTGCCATTGAAGTCACTCCGCTGGTCGTGGCTGTTTAACTTTGACTGATGAGGTTTAAAAGTCAGAATGACATCAAAAGGAATCATTTACACTAAATACCGCATGCCTTGGCACAGCTGCAAAGCTTGGGCTTACAGTAAAAATGCCCCAAATATTTTCCGAGCAGACAATATTGCAGGTTTTTATACATGAATGTTGTATGCTGGTTTATATTAAAATTACTGTACTTTCTCTTTCCAGTGGTTTTAACAGTTTAGAAACCAAAAGGAAATCTGCCTTGGGAAGGGGCGATACACATATGGATGACTTCAACAAGATAGGATTCAAGAGGCAGATTAAATTAAGATTAAATGAAGGGGAGGATATGTTTGAAAGATGGCATGTCTGCATTTAATGCCTCAGTTTAAAAAAAGGAAAATGGATTCAATACAAATTTGGATTAGACATCTGTTTTGTAACAAAAGTCTTCCGAAATTGCCGCACATATTCCTCAGCAGAAACAAAGAAGGCCAGATGCTGGTTTATACCGGAGATAGACACAAAGTGCGGGAATAACTCAGAAGGATCAGGCAGCATGTCTGGTGAGAATGGATGGGTGACATTTCTGGACGGGACCCTTTTTCAGACTGAGAGTAGGGGGTGGGGGGGGGGGGGGGTGAAGAGCTGGAGGTGAGAAAAGACCAGGACTAATCAGGGCCAGAGACCCGTGTTCAATCGTGACTACAGGTGCTGTCTGTGTGGAGTTTGTACCTTCTCCCGGTGACCACGTGGATTTTCCGGTACGGTGCTCCGGTTTCCTCCCACCTGCAGTTAATTGTCTTCTGTAAACTGTCCTTAGTGTGTGTAGGATAGAACTAGTGGTCAGCCTGGACTCGGTGGGCCAATGGGTCAGTTTCCACGCTGTATCTGTTAAACTAAACCTCAACCTAACCAAGAGATGTCGCGGGGTGATGCCTGTATGGTCGTGAGTAGTCGACCAAAAAGTCGTGCCTTTTTCTGGTCGCCGCTGGATTTTCAACATTTTGACATTTTTCGGTGACCTGCTGTGACTATGACGGGTGCCGGCAAGTCGCCGAAAAAAATCGCGTAAGTGGGACAGGCTCTTTAGTCATAGTCTTACAGCATATAATCCAGGCTCTTCAACCTAACTTACCCACATCGGCCCACAAGACCCATCTGTACCAGTCCCACCTGTCTGTGTTTGGCCCATAGCCCTCTAAACCTGACCTATCCCACCCACCTGTTTAAATATTTCTTAAATGTTACAATAGTACCTCTCAACTACCTCCTCTGGCAGCTCGTTCTATACACCCTCCACCTTTTGTGTGAAAAACTTAACCCTAAGATTCCTATAAAATCTTTGCCCCCTCACCTTATACCTATGTGATGAACAGCAGGCCCAGATTTTGGTGGAGGAAGGCAAATGAACATCAAACCCTGCCATTCCCAGTATTAATATGTGGTAAGGAACTGCAGATGCTGGCTTAAACTGAAGATAGACACAAAGCTGGAGTAAATCAGCGGTTCAGGCAGCATCTCCAGAGAGACGGAGTGGGTGACGTTTCAGGTCGAGACCCTTCTTCAGATTGAGAGTCACGGCAAAGGGGAAACGAGAGATAGAGACGATGATGTAGAGAGATATAGAATAATTAATTAAAGATATGCAAAAAAGTAACAATGATACTTGGCCATTCTGGTGTAGGAAAGAACTGCAGATGCTGGTTTCATCCGAAGATAGACACAAAATGCTGGAGTAACTCAGCGGGACTGGCAGCATCTCTGGAAAGCTTTCAATCTGAAGATGGGTTTCGACCCGAAACGTCACCCATTCCTTGTCTCCAGAGTTGCTGCCTGTCCCGCTGAGTTACTCCAGCTTTTTGTGTCTATTCCCAGTATTAATCTATGCTGACGAGTTTGATGATGTGGACACTGGGTTGGGCTGGGAATTCTGATGCTCTCTCATGCTTCGCCCTATCATTAACCACTCAGCCAGCATCAACCTGATTTCGCACATAAGGAAGGGAAACCATACAGGGCATGGTAACTTGGGATCAGGTCCAATATAAGTCAGGAGCTCGGAGACGAGGAAGTAGGGAAAACACTCACCAAAACAATTCCCCGGCCAAGTTAAACCTTCTCCTCCAGCTTTGTACACTGGCAACCAATGGAAAATTCCAAGACACACACATGCACACTTTTAAAATAATATTTCTTTTTGGCATTCCCTATTTCCAACTGATGCCGTGGACAAGGGAGGAGAGGCCATGCGTGGTGGCTTATCTCCTGCCAAGCCAGCTGATTTATTGTTTAATTATAATATTAAGTCTAGCGTTGTGAAATGGCGTTAAGGGTACGATGTGAACATTTAAAATCCTGGAAGCCAAGATCGCCAGAACGCCAAGTTATCAAAAAAAAGAAACCATGTGCTGGAGTAACAGAGGGTCCGGCAGCATCTCTGGAGAACATACATTGGGCAGCACAGTGGCCAGAGACCCGGGTTCGATCTTGATTATGAGTGTTGTCTGTATGGAGTTTGTACGTTCTTCCTGTGACCGTGTGGGCTTCCTCTGGGTGCTTTGGTTCCTCCCACATACCAAAGGCTGTACGTTAATTGGCTTCAGTAAGTCGTAACATTGTCCCTCGCGTGTAGGATAGCGTTAGTGTATAGGGTGATTGCCGGACGGCGCGGACTCGGTGGGCCAAAGGCCTGTTTCCGAGCAGTGCATAGTCTAAAGGTAACATTTTGGGTTGGGGTCATTCTTCAGACTGATTGTAGCAGGAAAAGAAAGCTGGAAGAAGGCCTGACCAAGCGTGGCAGGCAATGGGTAGATGCATGTGATGGGGGGTTGACAGGCAGATGGGTGGACAAAGGCCAGAGATGAAAAGACAGAAGGTGTCATCCTATATATCGGTGACACCAAGCGCAGACCTGGCGATCGCTTTGCTGAACACCTCCGCTCAGTCCGCCTAAACCTACCTGATCTCCCGGTTGCTAAACATTTTAACTCCCTCTCCCATTCCCACACTGACATTTCTGTCCTAGGCCTACTCCACTGTCAGAGTGAGGTCCAGCACAAATTGGAGGAACAACACCTCATATTTCACTTGGGCAGCTTACACCCCAGCGGTATGAACATTGACTTCTCTATCTTCAAGTAGCCCTTGCTTTCCCTCTCTCTCCATCCCTCCCCTTCCCAGACCTCTAACTAGTCTGACTGTCCTCCTTTACATTTTATCTGTTTCCTTTGTTGTTACCTTCTCCTAGCTAACAATGACCTATACATTTTCGTTGATCTTAATCTCTTTTATCTCGTTTTCACACCTTACACTTCCTTATCTCTGTATCTCCCACTCGCCTGACAGTCTGAAGAAGGGTCTCGACCCAAAACGTCACCCATTCCTTCGATCCAAAGATGCTGCCTGTCCTGCTGAGTTTCTCCAGCATCTACTGTTCCTTCCTACAACAGGTGTCATCAAGTGATCACATTGTCAGATTTTGATGCTGGATCACACTGGGGAGGGTTTAAACTAATTTCTAGACTTCCATTTGCACAACTTAGAATATTAGAATCCAGCAGTGTAAAAATGCTGAAGGGTCCTGACCCCAAACATCACCAATCCTTTTTCTCTCGAGATGCTACCTGACCCGCTGAGTCAGTTCTTTGTTTGTACATAATGTAAAGATGCATGTGGATTTGTAATACCTATGCATTATGGGGGACACAATTGCGCAGCAGGTAAAGCTGTTGTCTCAAAAGTGCCAGAGACCCGGGTTCGATCCTGACCTTGGGTGCTGTTAGTGTGGAGTTTGTATGTTCTCCCTATGACCGTGTGGGTTTCCTTCGAGTGCTCCAGTTTCTTCACACATCCCAAAGACGTGCGGATTTGCCGATTAATTGGCCTCTGTAAATTGCCCCTAGTGTGTAGGGAGTGGATGCAAACATGAGATAGCAGAACTCGTGTGAACGGTTGATTGATGGTCGGCATGGACTTGATGGTTAGAAGGTCTTGTTTCCATGCTGTTCCTCTAAACCAGTACAAAGTACATTCCTACCAAATCTCTTTCTGCACCAGACTGTTCATGATAATCTTATCCAGCAGCAACATGCATATTTTTCTGGCTTTAAATCCACATTTTGGAAATGATCCTTTTGCAAACTGTGCTGTTGTAAGATTTGAACTGTTTCATTTGTTTTTCAGCAAGATCGCCATATGGATTCTGTATTTTCCAGAATTCCACGCTTTTCAAAACAGCATATCATCTGCCGACTGCCAGCTTTATCATGGGGATTTACACAATTATCAACAATATGTTAAAAGTGGTGCAAATATGCATCATTCTGATTTTGCAATGGATTTCCATGTGGCATGTATAGGCATCAGAGCTTTTCCTTGGCTAATATTTAAAAAATGAAAACCACAATTCTCTTTTCATGCATGCATTTGAAAATCTATCAAATTCAAAACTCAAGCAATCAGAGGGTGGTGAATCTGTGGAATTTATTGCCACAGGCGGCCGTGGAGGCCAAGATAATAAATATTTTTAAGGCGGAGATTGATAGATATTTGATTAGTAAGGGTTTCAGGGGTTATGGGGAGAAGGCAGGAGAATGGGGTCCAGAGGGAAAGATAGATCAGCCACGATTGAATGGCAGAGTAGAATCAATAGGCCGAATGGCCTAATTCTGCTCCTAGAACATACGAACCAAAATCATGTTTTACAATTTCTTACATGACTGCCTCAGTTGCTCACTAATCTTGGATTGAGGATATTGACAAAATAGTTTAAAAAATAATAACACAGGCTGGGGATATCTGTTCAGTCATTAGTGTGCATTAGTGAAGTCATGAGTTAAAAATGCGTCACATGTCAAATGGAACAAATACATTCCTATTTACAGCAGCATACCAGATATGTAAACATAGTACTCTGTTAGCACCAGAATATACAGCAAAGAAGTTCAGTATATATATAAATATATATATATTCAGGATATATATATTTATAAATATATGACAAATAATAATAGTGCAAAGGCAAAAATAATGTCCTCCAGAGGTTATTTTGAGGTTGTTATGTTTAATAGCCTGATGGATGTTCGGAAGAAGCTGTTCCTGAACCTGGATGTTACAGTTCTCAGGCTCCTGTACCTTCTTCCCGATGGCGGGGGTGAAATGAGAGCGTGGCCAGGGTGGTGTGGGTCTCTGATGATGCTGGCTGCCTTTTTAAGGCAGCGACTCCTGTAGTTCCC
The DNA here is from genome assembly GCF_010909765.2 of Amblyraja radiata. Lineage (NCBI taxonomy): Eukaryota > Metazoa > Chordata > Chondrichthyes > Rajiformes > Rajidae > Amblyraja > Amblyraja radiata. The sequence continues at coordinate 4,355,482 of NC_045983.1, read as the reverse complement.
TGCGATGGCGGGGAGCTCGGTTGTGGACTGGGCAGTGTTCATCACTTTTTGCGAACTACTTTGTCCCTGGCCGTTTTGAGTTGCTGAATCAGGCCACGACACAACCGGTCCACATGCTCCCCACTGTACATCTATAAATGTTTAAGAGAGTATCCGTCGACATACTCAATCTTCTCAATCTTTCAAGGAATTAGAAGTGTTGATGGGCTTTCTTTACCACAAGTTAATAGCACATATGCTCACTGATATTTTCACAAATTATTTAAAGACACTGCATGTACAAGTTCAGATGATAAAAACTATTAAATTTCAGCAGAAATTAGGTATTCTGCGTTTTCTCATCCTAACTTGAATTTTGAAAAGTAAATGCAAGAGTCGTGAAATTCATAAGCACTGTTTCTGTAATAAAAAATGCAACACCAATTAACTTCAGGTGCTGCCGATAGAGCTGTTGCCTCACAGCACCAGACACCCGGGTTCGATCCTGACCTTTACTGCTGTCTGTGTGGAGTTTGCACGTTCTCCTTGTGACCATGTGGGTTTAATCCGGGGGCACCCGTTTCCTCCCACATCCCAAAGAAGTGTGAGTTTGTAGATTATTTGGCCTCCATAAATTGTCCCTGGTGTGTAGGGAGCGGATGAGAAAGTGGGATATAACAGAACCAGTGCAAACGGGTGATCGATGGTCGGCGTGGGCTCAATTTGCTGAAGGGCCTGTGTGCATGCTGTATCTCTAAACTAAATCACCATTGCCCTGCAGAGAAACTGTGTTTTGGCATCATAATTTAAGGAGAGAAAAGTGCGGCAGGACATCATGAAGCAGATGGCACCACTCAACCCCAAGTTGGAGGTCACCCAATAAATTGGTACAATTGGAGGCGTGTGTGCGTGTGTGTGTGTGTGTGTGTGTGTGTGTGTGTGTGTGTGTGTGTGTGTGTGTGTGTGTGTGTGTGTGTGTGTGTGTGTGTGTGCGCGCGCACGCGCGCGCGCAGTCGGTCGATCCAGCTCGCAGTTTCATCGCTGCGGTCGATCCAGCTCGAGGTTTTCCAGGCGAGAGCTTGAAGGTCGAAGACAGTATTCTGAACTCGCAGTGGGACAGCCCCTTTACCCCTCAGATTCCTGTTAAATCTTTTTCCCTTCACCTTAAACATATGTCCTCTGGTTCTCGATTCACCTACTCTGGGTAAGAGATTCTGTGGATCTACCCGATCTATTCCTCTCATCATCCTATACACCTCTATAAGATCACCCCTCATCCTTCTGTGCTCCAAGGAATAGAGTCCCAGCCTACACAACCTCTGCCTATAGCTCAGATCCTCTAGCCTTGGCAACATCCTTGTAAATCTTCTCTGTATCCTTTCCAGGTTGACAACATCTTTCCAATAACACGGTGCCCAGAACTTAACACAATACCAAATGTGGCCCCACCAATGTCTTATACAACTACAACATGACCTTCCAACTTCTATACTCTGGCTGATGAAGGCCAACGTGCCAAAAGCCTTTTTGACCACCCGATCTACCTGCGACTCCACCTTCAGGGAGTTATGCACTTGCACTACTAGATCACTCCGCGGGGCCTATGGACTTTAACACCGTGAAGCCCGCGGTCTCCGGTAAGAAAAGGCCGACTCGGGAGCTCCATGCCGCGGAGTGTTCCGATCCGTCCCGAGGCCGGAGGTTCGATCATCCCGACGCAAAGGCTTGAACATCGGACCGTCGGCAGTGGCGAACTGCGGAGGGTTCAAAGGCCACGACCACGAATGAACAAAGGAGGAAGATGACTGAACTTTATTGCCTTCCATCACAGTAAGGAATGAGGATTCCACTGTGGTGGATGTTTATGTAAAATTTTATTTTATTACTTTACATTACTTTAAAATTGGGTAATTTATCTCTCTTTCTCCCTATTGCAAATAACCCTTATTTCAAACCGTCTGTCTTAGATAGATTCAATGGAAAATTCATGGAATTAAAATGGTGGTAGACCTTTATCAAAAGGGGACTTTTCTCTCCTTTCAGGAATTACAGCAGAAGTACAGCAGAAGTGTGTGTTGTTGCTTTTCACTTAGTATTTGCTGTATGGTAACACAAATATCACTGTACCTTAATTAGTTACGTGAAAATAAACAGAAACTTGAACTTGAACAACCCTACCCAGAGCCATACCATTCACTGAGTAGGTCCCTATCATACCATGGAGAAAAGGGATAGGTAAACGTTCGGGTAGGAACCCTTCGTCAGACTGAAAGATAGAGAAGGCCAGAACATAACAGGGCCTCCAGGTGTCCATAATGGAGCAGAACTCCCGCCAGATCGGAGAGGAGAACTTCTTCAGAGTGGGCACACCTGGAGGAGCATTCGCAGTGGAGCAAGCAATATGTGCAGGAAGGAGCTGCAGATGCTGGTTGTCGAGAGGAACTACACTCCGAACCGCTGTAACAAATGTTAGTTAAAATGATGAAACATAGAAATTGCACAGAAATAAGGCCATCTGCAACTGCTGAAGCCACCTGTTGCAGCGTTGGGGAATTGTGGCATGACCATTTCTGGCCTTGCTGTAGGAGATGGGGTTAATTCAAGGAAGAGCATTTCTTTAATAAGAAAAAACAGGTGTTCTTTTAAAGTTGGCAGCGGATGGAAATAGTCAAACCGAAAGCATCTGTTTCTAACTAAATAAAAATAACAACAGTCCTGAAGGCAAAATAATAGATCCAATAAAATGTGCAGTCTTGGCCTGTATGTGCCTACATATGAGAATAAGAAGGAGGCCTCTGGCAAACTATCTGGTCTTCAATCTAAATGCACTTGGACCAGCACCTGGCATCATTCCACAGTCAGAAACTATGCACCCACTTGCAAAAAAACAGATGCTGCCATTTGTGAGAGTTTTGGTCTGCAGAATCTTTACAGCCTAGTTAAAATTGATTATGGTTTTGACAATAAAAGAACTGTACAGCTTCATAAACATCCGAACAACAGTGCATCTCAAGGGGTCAACTTTAGTTTAGATCAGTTTAGTTTAGTTTAGTTTAGTTACAGATACAGAGCCTAAACAGGCCATTCGACCCACCGAGCCCGCACCGACCACCAATCGTCCCATACACTGACACTATCCTACACACTAGGGGCAATTTGCAATTTTACCAAGCCAATTAACCTGCAAACCTGCACAGTTTTGGAGTGTGGGAAGAAACCGGAGCTCCCGGAGAAAGCCCTTGTGGTCACAGGGAGAATGTACAAACTCCGTATAGACACACCCCGTTGTCATAATTGAATGCGTGCAACTGGCCGTGTGAGGCAGTAACTCTACCGCTGCGCAACTGTGCCACCCTTCAACATGCTGAATTTTGTGTTTGATATTGCACATCACGGAGTCTTGGGAATAAGGTTACGCGACTTTCTCTGGTCATTCTCGACCAACAGTAACATACCAATCATAAGTAAATATCAAAAAAAAAATAGCCCAAAGTGCTGGAGTAGCGCAGTGGGTCAGGCAGCATCTCTGGAGAAGATGGATGGGCGATATTTCGGACTGGGACCGTCTGGAAGCCACCTATGTGGTTGAAGATATATGGGCTACGTTTTGGGGTGGGAGCATCTGAAGAAGGGTCCAAACCCTAAATGCCGCCTATCCACGGAATCCAGAGTTGCTGCCTGGCCCGCTGAGTTACTCGAGCACTTTGTGTTCTTTTTATATAAACCAGCATCTGCAGTTCCTTGTGTCTCCATAAGAAAATAACCTCAGATTGGTATCGTAGGCAAAATCGGACAGTGAGCTTTTGTTAATATTTGCCCACAGCAAATGTTTTCATTCACTTCAAAAATAAATCTTCCCCTAGTTTACGTCCCATTGAAAGAATCCCTTAATTTTATTTAAAGAAGGATCATCGAAATGGGAGTAATATGGAGCCTTTTTAATAATTCATCTTCATGGTGACCATGAAAACCATATGAACAGTCTCAAATGTAACTTTATGGAATATTACATTTGGCAGCAGAGCAAAGGACATTTGTTTTGTGCCATTGCACCAGTTTAAAAAATAACTATCCATGCCATGTCATTCCCCCATATTTCCCCCCCAAGTTTATCCAATTATTATTTGAAAGCAAAATGCATTCTCATTCTCTGCTCTGGTAGAACATTCCATTCATATCAACTCTCAGATTAAAAAAAGATTGTCTTAACCTTTCCCTTTGTTCTTCTGTTATTAATTACATGCCCTTGAGTTACTGGCTGACCTTCAACCAGAAGTATTTCAAAATCAAAAAATATCGCAGAGGCCAGAAATCGGACACAAAAACAGAAAATGATAGAAATAGGTGGTCAGCAATTTGAAACTTCAACTCATTTCTCTCCGAAGTGCCTGGTGTTACTGAGTCATGGAGTGATACAGCATGGAAACAGGTCCTTCGGCCCAACTTGCCCACACAGGCCAACACGTCCCATCCACATTAATCCCACCTGCCTGCGTTTGGCCCATATCCCTCCGAACCTGTCTTATCCATGTACCTGTCTTACTGTTTCTTAAATGTTGGGATGGTCGTTGCCTTAACTACCTCCTTTGGCAGCTCATTCCATGCATCCATGGAAAGTCATTCCTCAGATTCCTATGAAATCTTTTCCTCTTCACCTTAAATCTATGTCCTCTGGTCCTTGATTCACTGACTTGGGGCAAGAGACTATAGGCATCTACCCGATCTATTCCTCTCATGATTTTATACCCCTCTATACGATCACCCCTCAGCCTCCTGTGTCCCGAGGAATAAAGTGCACATCTCTGAAGATCTTCCCTGGTCCGAGAACACTAACGCAATTATCAAGAAAGCACATCAGCGCCTCTACTTCCTGAGAAGATTACGGAGAGTCGGTTTGTCAAGGAGGACTCTCTCTAACTTCTACAGGTGCACAGTAGAGAGCATGCTGACCGGTTGCATCGTGGCTTGGTTCCACAACTTGAGCGCCCTGGAGAGGAAAACTCTACAAAAAGTAGTAAACACTGCCCAGTCCATCATCGGCTCTGACCTTCCTTCCATCGAGGGGATTTATCGCAGTCGCTGCCTCAAAAAGGCTGGCACTATCATCAAAGACACACACCATCATGGCCACACACTCATCTCCCTGCTACCTTCAGGTAGAAGGTACAGGAACCTAAAGACTGCAACGACCAGGTTCAGGAATAGCTACTTTCCCACAGCCATCATGATATTAAACCTGGCTCGGACAAAACTCTGATCATTAATAACCCATTATCTGTTATTTGCACTTTATCAGTTTATTTATTCATGTGTGTATATATTTATATAATGGTATATGGACACACTGATCTGTTCTGTAGTAAATGCCTACTATGTTCTGTTGTGCTGAAGCAAAGCAAGAATTTCATTGTCCTATCAGGGACACATGACAATAAACTCACTTGAACTTGAACGTGAACTATCCTGCACACTAGGAACAATTTACTATTTTCACAGCCAATTAACCTACTGTGCTGCCCTTACTCTAGAAATTCTAATGGAAAACAAAGATTTCAACTCTCTGACAAGTAAGCAATAGAACATGCTGGGCGGCACAGTGGTGCAGTGGTAGAGTTACTCCTTTACGGCGCCAGAGCGTCAGGTACGATCCTAACATTGGGTGCTGTCCGTACGGCGTTTGCACGTTCTCTCCGTGACCGCCTGGATTTTCTCCGGGTGCTCCAGTTTTCTCCCTTATCCCCAAGACGGCGGGTTTGTAAGTTAGTTGACTTCTGTAAATTGTCCCCAGTGTATTGGATGGAAACTGGGATAACAGAACTAGTGTAAAAGGGTGTTCATTGTAAATTATCTCTAGTGTGTAGAATAGTGCTCGTGTACGGGATGATCGCTGGTCAGTGTGGACTCGATGGGCCGAAGAGCCTATTTCCACGCTGTATCTCTAAAGTCTAAAGTATCGTCTAAAGGATAATAAATTTTATTTAATGGGCGCCTTTCAGACATCTCAAGGACACCTTACATAGATTAATAGGAATAAAAACATATAATCAGAATAAAATAAGTAATAAAGACATCACAGAGACACAAATTAAAAACAGAATTCAGTCCAAAAACAGAAAATCAAAAACACAATGTGAAGAGAGAGCAGCGGCAGCCAAAGGATGATCGTAGGTCAACATGAACTAGGTGGGGCCAAGGGCCTGTTTCCATGCTCTATCTCTAAAACTAATACTAAAACTTTGTATCACTAATTTTGGATCCCTTCAAGACAATACTTTCTTAAGGCACCTTTAACATAATTATGCATAATTACCAAACGTATGACAGAAATGTGGATGGGCATAGAAACATAGAAAATAGGCTTCATTGCACACTTTCCAGCATAATGATATCCTCCTTATCGCAGGGTGACCAAAACTGAACAAAGTACCCCAAATGCAGCCACTCCAAAGTCTTCACAACATTAACATAACAGCATAACAGACATGGTGGAGTATAGTTTCGTTTTAATTTTAGAGATACAGCAAGGAAACTCGGCCCACCGAGTCCGCACCGACCAGCGATCCCCGCACATTAATACTATCCTACACCAACTAGGAACAATTTTTACATTTACCAAGCCAATGCTGTACGTCTTTGGAGTGTGGGTTGAAACCGAAGATCTCGGAAAAAACCCACGCAGGTCACGGGGAGAACGTTCAAACTCCGTACAGACAGCACCCGTAATCGGGATCGAACCCGGGTCTCCGCCTGTACCACAAGCATGCAACTCCATGCGGCAAGCGCGACCTAAAGGGCCGGTCCCACCAACATGCGCCTGCATGCGGCAAGCGCGACCTAACCAGAAGCGGGGGCCACGCGGAGGTTGAGTGAGTGACATGAAGTTCGAGCGAAGTCCGCGGGAAGTTCGCGCGTGACGTACGGTGTCGAGGCGGCTGTGGGCCGGCAGGCCGCTGCCGCGCATAATTTTTAAAACCCGCGTGATGTCGGAGCCCCGCGCGATGTCGGTACCAGCTCCGCACAACTCCATATGGCTCTGGCGATCGAAGTGGGACCGGCCCCGCAAGGCCGTACGGCTCAAGCCACCACGTTAGGTCGCACTTGCCGCATGCAGGCGCATGCTGGTGGGACCGGCCCTTTAGGTCGCTCTTTCCGCATGCAGTCGCATGCTCGTGGGACAGGCCCTTTAGGCAGCAACTCTACCGCTGTGCCACCGTGATTGCCCAAAGTTCTATGAATGTATGATGTAAAGCACATGTTTTGATGAGAGGGGCAGAACGATGCAGAGATTCAGGTGGCATGTTGCTGGGAACGTGCCGAGGTAAAAGAAAATGTCAATGAAATGTGGTGGAAGGGGGAAGGGGGAAAAGATGCAGGATGTTGGGAGGCTGCCAAGCTGCTGAGTTCTCGGGATTACAAAAGTAGATTTGAGAGGCGAGGGGAGGGGTGGGAACAGTCATCCCAGGGGACCTGTAGCAGAGGACAGGAGGTTTGAATTTTGGAATATGCTGGAGGACATAACAAGACTGGAGATCGGCGAATGACATTTGGATTAGGACCGCAAGTTTTGTCTGATTTGGAGAATAGAAAGGAAATGGATATGGAACCGAAAGCAGCAAGCTATGCAAAGAAAATCACATCTTTAACAAAACTGTCAAAAGTTTCAGCAGTAAATTATACCAAGTTTATGTTTAGTTTTAATGCTTTTTTGTGAATAAGCCAAAAAATCGCAACATTCATTAATCTTGGAAACCAGGGGAAAATCATTTTCCCATTTAAACATTAATATTTGTTCATCTCTCCGAAGAATGTCTGGTTATTGATGGTTCATGATCGTTAAAATAAAATTGCGAAGCAAGTATCCGTATGTGTGAGAAAGTGAAGTTTAATTTTCCAAGTACAACGTTGTGTGTGCCCCTCTGGTTTATATAGTACATACTTTGCAAAGTAAGTTTCTCTGAATTGAGAGAGGAGGAAATACTGGCAAGAGCTGGGTGCATTTGTGCAGATTTTATTCTTTCTACATAATCCCATCCAAAGTAAATATAATCATTTTCAGCGTAAACAAGCCGGGAGCCCAGGCTCCATTTGGTGGCAGGGACAATGTGACAATAGATTCATCTGTCTCCACACTTGGAAAACAGACAAGGGATGCCACTAAACACACAAAAAACTACTGAAAGACAAGTCTGGCAACAATAACCAGGAGCTGTGGTGTTTGACTCCAAAATAACTGAAGTATTTAGTGCAGCTCCAGCACCAACTGGGGAAACATTTCATTGCATTTAGGAAAATTGTTCTTTTGCATAGTTTCCTTCTAACTCGGAGTTGCTGGTCTCTGGGCTTGCTGCTTGCAACAATGTCACCTGTTTTTTTTTCTCAATTTAAGGTAAGTCTTAAGGTCATAAGTCATAAGTGATAGGAGCAGAATTAGGCCATTTGGCCCATCAAGTCTACTCCGCCATTCAGTCATGGCTGTTCTATCTCTCCCTCCTAACCCCACTCTCCTGCCTTCTCCCCAAAACCCTTGACACCTGTACTAATCAAGAATCAGTTAGAATATATTTTTATCTTATGACCCCCTATGAAGTGGATATTTCTGCAGTGGAGTAGATTTTCATCTTATGAACTTTTGTGAAGTAAATATTTCTGCAGTTTAGTTTAGTTTAGTTTGGAGATACAGCGTGGAATTAGTCTTTTCGGCCCAACGAGTCCACACCGACCATCAATCACCGGTACACTAGTCCTACCCAACACAACAGGGACAGTTTACAGAAGCCAATTAACCTACAAACTTGCACATCTTTGGGATATGGGAGGAAACCGGAGCACTTGGTGAAAACCCACACGGTCACAGGGAGAGCGTACAAACTCCGTCGGGACAGCAGGCGCAGTCAGGATCAAACCCGGGTCTCTGGCGCTGTGAGGCAGCAAATCTTACGCTGTGCAACTGTGCCATCCCCCAGTTCCTCGAATACTAACCTACTATCTCCACACTTCATCTGTGGGCCACCAGCTTCTCAAATGTACGTCCCAGCAATATGGTAAGATGAAGCGTGGCCAGACGATCGAACACTGATCTTCCCTGCAATCTTTAGATGGGAATTGGATTTATTTACTTTTGACAAACAGATATGCCAACAACAAGAAGATGACCAGCCACTGAAATGGTTATATAGGCCACGTATGATGGCTCAAAACAGCCAAGAGGTCACTTAGTTTAGATAAAATCAAGATTAGAAATACATGGAGGAGAAAGGACAGAAATGTTTTCAGATTCAAACATGAAGGATTTGGATGAGAACATATAGGGCAAGATTAGCAAGTTTGCTGATGATACAAAAGTTAGTGGTTTTACAGATAGTGAAGATGGTTGTAAACAATTACAGCAGGATCTGGATCTATTGGCCAGGTGGGTGGAAGAATGGTTGATGGAATTTAATACAGAGAAGTGTGAGGTGTTGCATTTTGGGACATCGAACAAGGGCAGGACCTACACAGTAAATGGTAGGCCTCTGGGTAGTGTTGTAGAGCAGAGGGATCTAGGAATACAGGTGCATGGTTCCTTGAAAGTTGAGTCGCAGATAGATAACATGGTCAAATAGGCTTTTGGCACTTTGGCCTTCATCAGTCAGAGTATTGAATACAGAAGTTGGGAGGTCATGTTGCAGTTGTTTAAGACGTTGGTGAGACCGCATTTAGAATATTGTATTCAGTTTTGGGCACCATGTTATAGGAAATATATGGTCAAGCTTGAAAGGGTTCAGAAAAGATTTAAGAGGATGTTGCCAGGACTAGAGGGTGTGAGCTATAGGGAGAGGTTGAGTAGGCTGGGTCTATATTCCATGGAGTGCAGGATTAGGAGAGATCTTAAAGAGGTGTACAAAATCATGAGAGGAATAGATCGGGTAGATGCACAGTCTTTTGCCCAGAGTAGGGGAATCGAGGATCAGAGGACATAGATTCATGAAGGGGAAAAGATTTAATAGGAATCCGAGGGGTAACTTTTTCACACAAAGGGTGGTGGGTGTATGGAACAAGCTGCCAGAGGAGGAAGTTGAGGCTGGGACTATCCCATCGTTTAAGAAACAGTTAGGCAGGTAAATGGATAGGACAGGTTTGGAGGGGTATGGACCAGGCGCAGGCAAGTTGGACTAAGATAGCTGGGACATTGGTGGCCGGTGTGGGCGAATTGGGCCGAAGGGCCTGTTTCCACACTGTATCACTCTATGACTCGAAGGATGGCAAAAAGTCATGGGCTTAGTGTTGAACATATAATAGAAAATATACTCACCTGGTATATTGGAAATGGACATGGATGATGTAGTGGAGGAAAAAAAATCCTAGAGTGATTTTGGCTTAAATTTGATGTTGGTGAGGCTGTAGTTGGAGTATTATGTTCAATTCTAGTCACCCTGCCAAAGGAGGGATGCCATGAAGCCGGACAGAGTGCAGATGAGGATGTTGCCAGGACTCGAGGACCTGAGCTATAGGGAGTGATTGGACAAGTGAGGAGCTTATTCCTTGGAGCACAGGAGGCTGAGGAGTGATTTTATGGAGGTGTATAAAATCATGCGTGGAATAGATAAGGTGAATACACAGAGTCCTCTCCCCAGAGGAGGGGAATCAAGAACCAGAGGAGGAGCTTATCAGTGATATCTTGGTTGGCAAGAACACGTTGGGCCAAAGGGCCTGTTTCTATGCTGCAAGTGACACTGGAGGTGATTTTTTGGGGGGCATTCTGGATGGATGAGCTAATCTTCAGCTGTAATTATAATCATATAATAAGAATATAAAAAAGAGTAGGGGGGCCATTCAGCTCTTAAATCTGCTCTGCCATTCCATGTGATCATGGATCATGGATCATTCCCATCCTCAAGCCTACTTTCCCATGATGTTCCAATGTACCTTGAAATCTAAAATTCCCACAAGCGCTGTTTCGATCGCCCACAACTAAGCATTCAGACCTCTCTGGGTTAGATATAACTCACATCCCTTCTGATCATTCCAAGACCAACAGTCAAACCAGATCCTGAGCCAGAAAAAACATCTCCCCTAGAATCTAGTGTGTGAGGCCTCTCAATAATGCTCATCAATGCGATTAGCTCTCATTCGTCTCAATGCAAAGGTATATGGGCCAAGACTATAGATAATTAGTTGCATGTAACAGGCGTTTAAGATCGGACATGGATATGCAGGGAATGGAGAGAGATGAATCACGTGCAGGCAGAGGAGGTGAGTGTTCTTGGCGTCATGTTTACCTAAGATATCGTGGGCTGAAAGGCCTCTTCCTATACTATTACAACATAGAACAGTACAGCACGGGAATGGGCCCTTCAGCCCACAATGTTTGTGCCAAACATGGTGCCAAGTTAAACTGATCTCCTCTGCCTGTATATAGAAACATAGAAATTTGGTGCAGGAGTAGGCCATTCGGCCCTTCGAGCCTGCACCGCCATTCAATATGATCATGGCTGATCATCCAACTCAGTATCCCGTACCTGCCTTCTCTCCATACCCTCTGATCCCCTTAGCCACAAGGGCCAAATCTAACTCCCTCTTAAATATAGCCAATGAACTGGCCTCGACTACCCTCTGTGGCAGAGAGTTCCAGAGATTCACCACTCTCTGTGTGAAAAAAGTTCTTCTCATCTCGGTTTTAAAGGATTTCCCCCTTATCCTTAAGCTGTGACCCCTTGTCCTGGACTTCCCCAACATCGGGAGCAATCTTCCTGCATCTAGCCTGTCCAACCCCTTAAGGATTTTATAAGTTTCTATAAGATCTGGTGAACCTTCTCTGCACTCCCTCTATGGCAATAATGTCCTTCCTCAGATTTGGAGACCAAAACTGTACGCAATACTCCAGGTGTGGTCTCACCAAGACCCTGTACAACTGCAGTAGAACCTCCCTGCTCCTATACTCAAATCCTTTTGCTATCAAAGCTAACATACCATTCGCTTTCTTCACTGCCTGCTGCACCTGCATGCCTACTTTCAATGACTGGTGTACCATGACATCCAGGTCTCGCTGCATCTCCCCTTTTCCTAGTCGGCCACCATTTAGATAATAGTCTGCTTTCCTGTTTTTGCCACCAAAATGGATAACCTCACATTTATCCACATTATACTGCATCTGCCAATCATTTGCCCACTCACCCAGCCTATCCAAGTCACCTTGCAGTCTCCTAGCATCCTCCTCACAGCTAACACTGCCCCCCAGCTTAGTGTCATCCGCAAACTTGGAGATATTGCCTTCAATTCCCTCATCCAGATCATTAATATATATTGTAAATAGCTGGGGTCCCAGCACTGAGCCTTGCGGTACCCCACTAGTCACTGCCTGCCATTGTGAAAAGGACGCTACTAGTTACATCCAAAAAAATTCTATAAGATTCGTCAGACATGATTTACCTTTTGTAAATCCATGCTGACTTTGTCCAATGATTTCACCACTTTCCAAATGTGCTGCGATCCCATCTTTAATAACTGACTCTAGCAGTTTCCCCACTACCGATGTTAGACTAACTGGTCTGTAATTCCCCGTTTTCTCTCTCCCTCCCTTTTTAAAAAGTGGGGTTACGTTTGCTACCCGCCAATCCTCAGGAACTACTCCAGAATCTAAATAGTTTTGAAAGATTATTACTAATGCATCCACTATTTCTGGAGCTACTTCCTTAAGTACTCTGGGATGCAGCCTATCTGGCCCTGGGGATTTATCGGCCTTTAATCCATTCAATTTACCCAACACCACTTTCCGGCTAACCTGGATTTCACTCAATTCCTCCAACTCCTTTGACCCGCGGTCCCCTGCTATTTCCGGCAGATTATTTATGTCTTCCTTAGTGAAGACGGAACCAAAGTAGTTATTCAATTGGTCCACCATATCCTTGTTCCCTATGATCAACTCACCTGTTTCTGACTGCAACGGACCTACATTTGTTTTAACTAATCTCTTTCTTTTCACATATCTATAAAAACTTTTGCAGTCAGTTTTTATGTTCCCTGCCAGTTTTCTTTCATAATCTATTTTTCCTTTCCTAATTAAGCCCTTTGTCCTCCTCTGCTGGTCTCTGAATTTCTCCCAGTCCTCCGGTATGCTGCTTTTTCTGGCTAATTTGTACGCATCATCCTTCGCTTTGATACTATCCCTGATTTCCCTTGTTATCCATGGATGTACTAACTTCCCTGATTTATTCTTTTGCCAAACTGGGATGAACAATTTTTGTAGTTCATCCATGCAGTCTTTAAATGTCTTCCATTGCATATCCACCGTCAACCCTTTTAGAATTAATTGCCAGTCAATCTTGGCCAATTCACGTCTCATACCCTCAAAGTTACCGTTCTTTAAGTTCAGAACCATTGTTTCTGAATTAACAATGTCACTCTCCATCCTAATGAAGAACTCAACCATATTATGGTCACTCTTGCCCAAGGGAGCACGTACAACAAGACTGCTAACTAACCCTTCCTCATTACTCAATACCCAGTCTAAAATAGCCTGCTCTCTCGTTGGTTCCTCTACATGTTGATTTAGATAACTATCCCGCATACATTCCAAGAAATCCTCTTCCTCAGCACCCCTGCCAATTTGATTCACCCAATCTATATGTAGATTGAAGTCACCCATTATAACGGTTTTGCCTTTGTCGCATGCATTTCTAATTTCCTGTTTGATACCATCTCCAACTTCACTACTACTGTTAGGTGGCCTGTACACAACACCCACCAGCGTTTTCTGCCCCTTAGTGTTTCGCAGCTCTACCCATACCGATTCCACATCCTCCAAACTAATGTCCTTCCTTTCCATTGCGTTAATCTCCTCTCTAATCAGCAACGCTACCCCACCTCCTTTTCCTTTCTCTCTATCCCTCCTGAATATTGAATATCCCTGGATGTTCAGCTCCCAGCCTTGGTCACCCTGGAGCCATGTCTCCGTGATCCCAACTATATCATAGTCATTAATAGCTATCTGCACATTCAACTCATCCACCTTATTACGAATGCTCCTTGCATTGAGACACAAAGCCTTCAGGCTTGTTTTTACAACACTCTTACCCCTTATACAATTATGTTGAAAAGTGGCCCTTTTTGATTTTTGCCCTGGTTTTGTCTGCCTGCCACTTTTACTTTTCACCTTGCTACCTATTGCTTCTACCCTCATTTTACACCCCTCTGTCTCTACGTTCACACATTTAAGAAACCCTTTCCCTTTAACTCCATCCTCCACTATCCCATTCGACACCCCACCCCCCTTATTCAGTTTAAAACCACCCGTGTAGCAGTGGCAAACCTGCCTGCCAGAATGCTGGTCCCACACCTGTTAAGATGCAATCCGTCCCTTTTGTACAGTTCCCCTTTACCCCAAAACAGATCCCAGTGATCTAAGAATCTAAATCCCTGCCCCGTGCACCAGTTCCTCAGCCACACGTTCAGGTCCCGTATCTCCCTGTTCCTGCTCTCGCCAGCACGAGGAACTGGAAGCAAACCAGAGATAACAATCCTGGAGGTCCTGCTTTTCAGCATTTTTCCGAGCTCTCTAAAGTCACGCTGCAGAATATTCATCCCCTTCTTTCCGACATCGTTTGTGCCGACATGCACTACCACTTCCGGATGTTCACCTTCGCCCTTGAGGATTTTCTGCACTCTGTCCGTGACATCCTGGATCCTGGCACCAGGAAGGCAGCACACCATCCTCGCATCCCGTCTGTTGCCGCAGAAACCCCTGTCCGTACCTCTCACAATGGAGTCTCCTACTACAATGGCGTTGCCTGCCTTAGGCCTTTTTGGTTTTGGCTCAACAGCCCTATTCGCATCACAAGCCAGTCCGCCGCCCAGTGTAAACACCTCTTCTGTCCCGACAGCTTCTAAGTGGGTGAACCTGTTCACAAGAGGTACAACACCCGGGGACGTTGGCATTCCATGCTTCCCTCCCGTTCTCACTGTCTCCCACCTTCTCTCTTCCAGTACCTTAGGTGTAACAATCGTACTGTAGGACTTGTCGAGGAACGACTCCGTTTCTCGGACGAACCGGAGGCCATCCACTTGCTTCTCCAGTTCCCCAACACGGTCCTTCAGGAGCTCTACCTGGATGCACTTCTCGCATTTGTAGCAGCCAGAGGCACCAGCGGTGTCCTTGACCTCCCACATACTGCAAGCATCGCACTGAATCAGCTTGCCTGACATCTCCTTCTTTCATCTCTACCTCTCAAGCGTATTGCGTGGTCTCCTCTCCTCAGCCTCCTCGCTGAAGACTCTCGAGCCAAAGCCAAAGACTCACACTTTACTCACAGGGCACTTCCCTCACAAGGCCGCTCACTCACTGCCGCTCCCTAAGAGCAGTCTTGCTTAAATTGACTGATAAATTGCCTGATTTATCAATTTCTCAGTTTTCAACTGTTTTCCCAGCACTGACTCACTTCTCTCCTCCCACTTGGGCTAGAGCCAATCAGTCGTATCTCTTGCTTAGCTCCTGCTGCTGTTGCTCCCAAAACTACAGCAGTTCTGAGTCTGCTGATTCATATCCCTCAATGATTTTGCAACTGAACAAGAAATAAGGCATTAAAGTTTATATTGAAGATAAATAATGCTCAAAAGGTGAGAAGAGCAAATGAATAAGTTGCGAGGTCATGTCACAGTTACACAAGACGTTGGTGAGGCTGCATTGGTGAGTATTGTGTTTGGTTCTGGGCAAGATGTTGTGAAGTTGGAAAGGGTGCAGAGATTTATAAGGATGTTGCCAGAAATTCCGGTTTGAGCTATAGGGGGAGGTTGGGCAGACTGGTAGATTATTCCCTGGAGAGCAGGAGGATGAGAGGTGATCTTACAGAGGTGTATAAAATCATGAGAGGAATAGATCTGGTAGACGCACAGAGTCTCCTGCCCAGAGTGGAGTAATCAAGAATCATTGGGCCTGGGTTTAAGGTGAAGGGGGAAAGATTTTATCGGAATCTGAGGGGTAACTTTTTCACACATAGCGTGGTGGGTGTATAGAACGAGCTGGCAGAGAGGTAATTGAGGCTGGGACCATCGCAACGTTTAAGAAACTATTTCAGGTACACGGATAGGACAAGTTTAGAGGGGTATGGGCCAAACTAAGGCAGGAGTGTAGATGGGACATGTTGGTCGGAGTGGGCAAGTAGGACCGAAGGGCCTGTTTCCATACTGTATGATTCTATACCTCTATAGGGCGGCACGGTGGCGCAACGGTAGAGTTGCTGCCTTACAGCGCTTGCAGTGCCGGAGACCAAGGTTCGATCCCGACTATGGGTGCTGTCTGTATGGAGTTTGTATGTTCTCCCCGTGACCTGCGTGGGTTTTCTCCAAGATCTTCGGTTTCCTCCCACACTCCAAAGACGTACAGGTACAGTATGTAGGTAAATTGGCTTGGTAAATGTAAAAAATGTAATATGCGGGGATCGCTGGTCGGGACGGACCCGGACCTGGTGGGCCGACGGGCCTGTTTCCGCAAGGTATCTCTAAGCTAAACTAAACAAAATATAGAAACTGTCATTATTGTTACATTATGGCCCCTGCAAGAACAAAGAGTATATTCATTAAATGCCACTAGATTCTTTTGGATCGCACTAGATGTGACTAGGTCGGCCAAAAATCACTCTTGCACAGGCAGCTGCAAGCCAACTGCAAAAGTCACTGGGGCCCACTAAAATTAGTAGCCCAGAAGCCTCATTAAAATTGGCTGCTGCCAAAACCCAACAGTTTGCAATGTTTTTGTCCATTGTCAGAGGTTTCCTCATCTGTGTGGCGCCGATGTGATAACACACAATATAGAGAGGTCTTTTAAAACGTCCTGTTTATACTACAGTGTCTTTCATGTGTGTCCTCAAATCATTTTTCTTCCGCTATTCTCTAAAGGCTTTGAAGGTGGCAGATGCGTGGGGGAGGGGTGTGGGGGAGGGGGGGTGTGGGGGAGGGGGAACCCTCAAAACCATAACTTTTGTACTATTTCACCGATTTATACATATTTGACGCAGCAGAGGAGAGTGGTGAATAAAGGGCCTGTCCCACGAGCACGCGGCAAGCGCGACCTAACGTGGTTGCTTGAGCCGTACGGCCTCGCGGGGCCGGTCCCACTTCGATTGCCAGAGCCGTTCGAAAATTGTTCAAAAATTCCGCGCGGCAACGGCCTGCCGGCCCGCAGCCGCCTCGACGCCGTATGCGCCACCTCGACGGGCATACGCAGCGTCTTGACGCCGTAAGTCACGCGCGAATTTCCCGCGGACTTCGCTCGAACTTCACGTCACTCACTCGACCTCCGCTCGGCCCACGCTTCCGGTTTGGTCGCGCTTGCCGCATGCAGGTCGCATGCTCGTGGGACCGGCCCTTAGGGTGGCGAAAAATCGTAGTGCTATGGGGAATCGTTTTTGCGCAAATTTATTTGCAACGCAGACAGGAAGTGGTCAAGATGAGAGTTTTAGCAATATATAGATAATTGAGGAAAACCTTTTAACTTAGAGAATTGTGAATCTGTGGAATTCTCCGCCACATAAGGCAGTAGAGGCCAATTCACTGGATGTTTTCAAGATAGAGGTTTGGGCCTGTCCAACTTTCACAACCTAATTCACGACCTTTTTTACTCGTGGACATTTTTCATCAGGCTAGAAAAACGCCCCGACCTACTTGATGCCACGAGTACCTACGTCTAGCATCACGTCCTGCTACGACCTACCTACGACCTCCTACGACCTCGTGACGACCATGCTGCGAGTATGAGTCACGGGTAAACTGGGCCGAGGTCATGAATTAGGTCGTGAAAGTGGGACAGGCCCTTTCAATATAGCTCTTAGGGCTGAGGGAATCAAGGGATATGGGGAAAAAGCCATAACAGGGTACAGATTTTGGATTATCTGCAATGATCATATTGAACGGCGGTGCTGGCTCAAAGGGCCAAACGGCCTACTCCTGCACCTATTTTCTATGTTAACCAATTGTGATCACACAGCAAGTTGGCACAATATCAAAGTTTTGCCCACAAATAAAATATGACAACAGTTGTGGTCAAACAGTATACAAGATAAATCAGCAGTTCGCTGGTTGATTAAGTCTAAAGCTGGAATCCTGGCCAGGGCTTGAGAGCTTTAGGGAGAGGTTGGGCAGGCTGGGGCTTTATTCCTTGGAGCGCAGGAGGGAGGGAGGTAATCTTATTGAGGTGTATAAAATCATGTGGGGAATAGACAGGGTGATTTTTTCCCTGGGTAACGTTGAATCAAGAATCAGAAGACATAGGTCTAAGATGAGAGGGGAAAGAGTTAATAGGAACCTGAGGGGCAACTTTTTCCAAACAGAGGGTGCATGGCACGAGCGGCCAAAGGAGGTAGTTCAGGTAGGTACTATAACATTCATACACCATCGAGATTCAAGTTCAGTTTATTGTCTCATGTACTAATTAAGCTACAGTGAAATTTCAGTTACCATACAACCATAAGTGAAAAGCAACAAGACACACAGCCACATAAAATAAAAGTTAACATAAACATCCACCACAGCGACTCCCCTCATTCCTCACTGTGATGGAAGGTAATAAAGTTCAATCTTCTGCAGTAGGTATAGCATTTAAAAGACATTTGGACAGGTACATGGATTGGAAAAGTTATGCGGGATATGGGCCAAATAGGACTAGCAAATATGGAGGAACTTAGTCTGAATGGCCGAAGGGCCTGTGTCCATACTGTACGCCTCTATGCTTTCCGCTCTGTTTCAAGTTGAACCATGCAATTGTTCACGTTAGTCTGCATTGCTGCACAGTGGTTTAATACCCCGTCTGAAGGGTGGGAATTCTGCATAACACGAGCATTCCCTGGGTCCTAACATGGGCCTCGAAGTCACTACATCCTGACCTGACCCGACCCGAAGGCAGGGAGCTTGAAGCTGTCGACATCTTTGTACAATCTGGGAGCTCAGCTCTTAGAGCAGCTTCCAAAACCTGGACTGATTTCAATTAAAAAGTTAAATCCTCACCTTAAAACCTCCAAAATCTCAAAACTCTGTAAGCTACCAATAACTTATCAGGGACCTGGGTTTGATTCTTACCTCGGGTGCTGTCTATGTGGAGTTTGTACGTTCTCCCTGTGACCACATGGATTTTCCCCGGGTACTGCTCCCACATTCCAAAAGACGTGCGGGTTTGTAGGTTAATTGGCTTCTGTAAATTGTAAATTGTCCCTAGTGTGTAGTATAGTGCTAGTGCACGGGGAGATTGCTGGTCGTCCTAGACACGGTGGGCCGAAGGGCCTGTTTCCACGATGTGTCTCTAAATTCTACGACCTAAAGAGCAGTTGGTTTGCACGCTTTACGTCAGGGGTCGGCAACCTTGTTCTGCATAGGGGCCAGGGCGCATGTATGTGATGGCGGGCCACATCTATCACGAGCACACATGGATCCCCCATCCCGCCCCGGATGGCAGGCATCAAATCATGTGTTCATATAGATCCCGCCCCATCGAGGACCCCATATGCACTGGCCCCTAGTTACGGGCACTCACCAACATGGCTGTACCGGCGGCTCAAATACTCATACTCACTCGACCCTGCCTATGGACAATCCCGATGCCCAATCCCGATGCCGGCGGCTTTGCGCAGGAAGCGGTACAGCCAGAGTTCGGCGGCTCCACCAATGCGACCGCCAACGCAGGCTTCCTTGCGTCACCGCGCCTGGGCGCCGCAGCCTCGGGAGGTACCGGAGTTGATGGATGTCTGCGGGCCGGATGCTTACAGATAAAAAAAATACGCCTGCGGGCCGGATGATTTCGGGTTACGGGCCGCATTCGGCCCGGGGGCCGCAGGTCGCCGACCCCTGCTTTACGCAAAATAAAATTAGCGGAATCTTGATGGAATCTGCTTCAAATTTTGGAAAGAGAGACCAGTCGGACAGACGTTAATGTTTTCTCACCCCCATGTCCCCCCACACTCCCCAGCGTGCAAGCTGAACTCTCTGCTGCTAAGAAGAAAATCTGGACTATAAATAAACAGCAGGCAGCTTTGAAGTTGTTCCTGTGTTGAAACTCAGACACAAAAAGGAAAATATTCCAATTGACTAAAGTAAAGACTATCGTTTCCTTCCAACCATGAAGGCCGACCAAGGTCACAGTAAAGGTTCCTCTCACTTGGAAAAACTGCACGGGTGCGTGCCATTAGCAGCATCTTGTACTTTGTTAACCACATTCCAAGTAGTCCTGATTTGTCTTTCCTGACTAACGGCAGGGAATAAAACTAGACTACAGCTTAGAATTGTAGACACAACGAACTGTGTGGCGCAGCGGTAGAGTTGCTGCCTCACAGCGGCAGGCACCCGGGTTTCATCCTGACTACGGATGCTGTCTGTACGGAGTTTGTACGTTCTCCCCATGACTCACGTGGGGTTTTCTCCGGATGCTCCGGTTTCCTCCCACAAGTACTGGTTTGTCGGTTCATTGGCTTGGTAAAATTGTAAATTGTCCCTAGTGTGTAGGATAGTGCTTGTGTGTGGGGATCACTGGTCGGCATGGACTCGGTGGGCTGAAGGGCCTGTTTCCGCACTGTATCTCTAAACTAAACTAAACTAGCACTTTGCACATGTGACAATAAAAGCAACATTGAACCATTGCAGTGCTTGTAGTCCACCAGCCAAGGGAGTTGTGCAACTCCCGGGAGGGGCTACGTTTGAAGGAGATGTGCGGGGCAAGTTATTTCTTTACACAGGGGATGGCAAGTGCTGTGTTATCTGGTCATGCATAACCAGAATTATCTGCCAACACTGTATCTAATAAGTTCAAAAAGAGCTCACCCATTGTATATTTTTAAAGCATAAGGAAAACAAAGACAAATGCCATTGCAATATCATAGCTAACTTGTCCACAGATCAGATCAAGCAGCAGTATCACAGTGAATTCATACTGGTTTTGTTCAAAACGGGACGCACGGTGGCGCAGCAGTAGAGTTGCTGCATTACAGTGCTTGCAGAGCCAGAGACCCGGGTTCGATCCCGACTACGGGTGCTGTCTGTACGGAGTTTGTACGTTCTCCCCGTGACCTGCGTGAGTTTTCTCCGAGATCTTTGGTTTCTTCCCACAGTCCAAAGACGTGCAGGTATGTAGGTAAATTGGCTTGGTAAATGTAAAAATTGTCTCTAGTGTGTGCAGGATATTGTTAATGTACGGGGATCGCTGGTCGGCGTGGACCGGAGGGCCTG
Source organism: Amblyraja radiata (assembly GCF_010909765.2). NCBI lineage: Eukaryota > Metazoa > Chordata > Chondrichthyes > Rajiformes > Rajidae > Amblyraja > Amblyraja radiata. The sequence goes on along the minus strand of NC_045983.1, from coordinate 4,334,323 downwards.
TTTCCGGGCTGTATCTCTAAACTAACCCCTCTCTGAACAATATACTTCTCAGAGCTCATTTTAATTTGCAGTTTTTACATAAATATTTCCATCTTTTCACCCAACGTTTTCCCGGAAATTCAACTCTATTGTGGAACAGAAGAAGCTCAGAAAGCAGAGACCTGTTCTGTTTTATTTCCAAGCCTTTATGACCAGCTGCAGCTGCGACTTTGAAAATGGTGCCAAAACCAGGGGACTCTTGCATTTGGACCCAGTATGCGGCTTCTATGCATTCTGTACAATGGGGGATTGGACTTATGTACGGCAATAATCTCCCTGATCTATATGCAAAAAAATGTACTTCACTGTACCTTGGTACACGTGGTAATAAAGAACCATTGAGCCATGAAGTTTCTCCAGAAATAACCGGTCATCAAACAGGGATGCACTGAGACCAGTATCTTTATGCCAAATCTAAACACCAAAAATTACCTGCCTAAAATTTAGTTCACATAATGCCAAGATTGTGTGGCTTGTGAAACTCAACTTCAAGGAAGGCCCCATGGCAGAAGCGTCCACGTCGCGGGGCTGGAAACTGGAAGTATCCTGAGCTAATTCTGCTACCACCATCATCTACTGCGACACGTGATGGCTCCCACTGATTGTCGCCGGAAGCTTGCGTCCTATTCAGGACGGACGATGACAGCGAGGCCAACATTTGTAACACGATGGACTCGGAAAGAAGAAGACTTCAAGGGAAAAAAATTGTTCACAAGGGCGAATTATGATCTTACAGCAGATTCCACAAACGCTAAACGTTTTGAAGCATGAAGGAGCACAGTGCGCTGGGCAACATTCTAGCTTTGGGATCATGCAAGCGCTGCCCTTGAAGTCTCCCTTAACCATCTGTGAAGCAGAGGTACTGTAGCTAAAGGCGTCCCATATTAGAGACCCTCAGACTATCTTTAATCGGACTTTACTGGACTTTATCTTGCACTAAACGCTATTCCCATTATCCTGTATCTGTACACTGTGGATGGCTTGACTGTAATCATGTAGTCTTTCCGCTGACTGGATAGCACGCAACAAAAAATGCTTTTCACTGTACCTCCGTAAAAGTGACAATGAACTAAATAAACTCAAGCAGATCCCAGGCCATGGAGGTCAGAGCATCGTAGAGTCATAAGATCATCATCTGATAGGAGTAGAATTAGGCCATTCGGCCCATCAAGTCCACTGCCATTTAATCATGGCTGATCTATCTCTCCATCCTAACCCTATTCTCCTGCCTTCTCATAACCTCTGACACCCGTACTAATCAAGTCATACAGCATCAAAACAGGCCCTTTCTCCCAGCTTTACCATACTAGCCAAGATGCATCATCTACACTAGTCTCACCTCCCCGCATGTGGCCCATATCCCTCCAAACCTCTCACATTGACATACCTGTTCAAATATCTTCTAATTGTTGTTATAGGACCTGCCTCATCTACCTCCCCCGGTAGCTCGTTCCATATACGGACCACCTTCTGAATGAAAAAGTTTGAATGAAAAGCCTTTGCTGCGTGACTGCGCATTAATCCAAACCATTGCCCTCATGATTTTATAAGATCACCCCTCAGCCTCCTGCACTCCAATAAATTATGTCCTAGCCTGCCCAACCTCTCCCTATAGCTCAGGCCCTCAAGTCCTGGCAACACCCTTGAGATGGCTGCTTCATAATAAGGTTCTCTTTGGAGCATAGTCACTTGATGTAAGAAAATGGAGTTGGCCATACGACTTCTCAAACCTTGCCCCTCATCTCCAACTTCTCCCTCTAAGCTTGTGAAACTCCAGCAGGCCCACCATCCTTTCCACAGCCTGACCACATATCTGCCACCCATTGCCCATCATCCCTCACTCCACTCATCTGTTGAGCTGAGTCTCCAGGTTGTCATCACTCCAAACCCCCCTCATCTCCCACACACATTGTCCCTGCCTAGACACCACTGTATCTAGTTTAGTTTAGTTTGGGGATACAGTCCCTTCGGCCCACCAAGTCTGTGCTGACCAGCGATTCCCACGCATTAACTCTATCCTACACACACTAGGGACAATTTACAATTTTACCGAAGCCAATTAACCTACAACCCTGCACATCTTTGGAGTGTGGGAGGAAACCGGAGCACACGGAGAAAACCCATGCAGGTCACAGGAGAACGTACAAACGCCGCACAGACAGCACCTGTAGTCAGGATCGAACCCTAGTCTTTGGCGCTCTGAGGCAGCGACTCTACAGCTGCGCCACCGTGCAAAAAGGAGAGGCCCACAGCTTGTTCAATGCCACAACACAACTTGTGCTTGTGAATTTGTAAAGGCCGGGACTTGAACAAGAAGGTCCCTGGGTCTGTGACAAATCACTCCATTAATGCCTGCTAACTCCATTCAGTTCCTCGGCCTTCTGCCCCTGCTGCCAAAAGTGAAAAGTGATAACTGGGACCTTATGCAGCTTGGCAACCAAAGGGAATTCAGAACTGGAAAACAAGCACACATTAAAGCTGAGAAATTCAGTACCAGAAAGAGAAAAATAGGGAAAGATTGAATTAAGTGTAAAACAAAACAGACAGATCAGCAACTATTGAAAAATTGGTGAATTTTAAAATCTCACTTGATTTAAAATAATTGGAAAGCTTCTAATAATTCCGTTTTTATGCCAGAGGAGGCCTGCTAGTGATTATGCTTGTAATTATAAGATGTATACAGACAATGTGTTACAGTGCTGAGAACCATATTCTGCGCAGTGGCACAGTGGGAGAGTTGCTGCCTTAAAGTGTCAGAGACCTAAGTTGAATCCTGACCACGGGAGCTTCTATACAGAGTTTGTACGTTCTTTCCATGACCGCATGGGTTTTCCCTGGGTGCTCCGGTTTACTCCCACATTCCAAAGACGTAAAGATTTGTAGGTTAATTGGCTCTGGTAACAATTGTAAATTGTCCCAAGTGTGTAGGATAATATTAGTGTTCAGGGATCACTGGTGCGTGCGGGCTCGGTGGGCCGAAGCACCTGTTTCTATGTTGTATCTCTGAACTATTATACTTGAGGTTGACATGATTGTATTTATGTTCAGTAACATCTGGTCTGTTTGGATAACATGCAAAGCTGTTCACTGTACCTCGGTACACATGACAATAAACTAAACTAACTACATCTCTATAATTATAAAACTCTGATCTTGAATGTGGATGGGTTTATTTGTGTGTGTGTGTGTGTGTGTGTGTATTGTTTGTCTGTGATTCACATCTCCTCGAAAACACGACTCACTAACGGTGAAATTTTTACATATTCCGATAGAGATTTACCTCGTGATCTTAAAAATCGCCTAATCTGAAATTTTGACAAATTTTTTGTTGAGTTATTTATTAAAATCGTTCACAAAAATGAAATATTTTTTAAAGCTAACGAGCTGATGACGTCACAATGGCTCTGCTCCTCGCGGCAGCCTTTTCAACGAGCAGCCTGCTGGGCATTTTTTTCCACGCGTTGAGAGTTATGACCCCCCCCCCCCCCGACTCTCAGTCATTTGTTCGCCGCCCGCTCACGGTCGATTCGCACTCGGCCGGCCGGCCGCCCCGCCAGCAGCCCAGCCGCCCTCCCTCCCCAGGGCTCTGGATTGAAGCCGAACACGCAGTATAAGGCAGCAACTCTACCGCAGCACCAGCGTGCCGCCCCAAAGAATGGTCATCTGGTGTTGGCCTATTTTGTGCTCTGCTCCAACATGGATAGGAAAAGCTCAGAGGGATACGGGCCAAACACAGGCAAATGGGACCAATGTAGATGGAGCATGTTGATCAGCAGGGACAGGTTGGGCCAAAGGGCCTGTTTCCGTGCAGTTTGACTCTGACACTATAACATGAGGCAGCATTTTTGAGAGAGAAAGGGTTGGGATATATGTTTTAAATAGCAGACGTATCCTGCTTTCAAACAGATGTTCCTAAATAATTTAAGTTGGCTGGGAATACTATTTATATGGCTGGATTTTCACAGAATTATTTTTATACAGTGCAACTTCATTACACTAACATTAACAAAAGCCAGATTTTTTTCCACTCAAGAGGAAAAAAAACAAGTTCTAATTCTTAGCAGTGTTTCTGGTGGTTTTGAATCCAGTTTACTCCAGCTAGGAAACCGATCCCACAGTTCCAATATAATTTATTAAGCAGACTCAGCAGATAAATCAAAGCTGCTCGAAATTCCAGCATCTTCCTTGAGGTAGCTTTTATTTAGTGTTCTTGAGTTTGGTGTAGCGTAGTTTACTTTAGGTTAGTGTAGTTTAGTGTTGTTTAGTTTAGTGTCGTCTAATGTAGACACAAAATCCTGGAGTAACTCGGTGGGACAGGCAGCATCTCTGGAGAGAATGAATGGGTGACGTTTCAGGTCGAGACCCTTCTTCAGACTGAGACTCTGGGGAGAGGGAGATACAAAGATAAGGAAGTGTAAGGTGTCACTTTGACAGGAGTCGCTGCCATAAGGGGGTGGAGATCAAGGAAAATGTAGTTTAGTGTAGTTTAGTTTAGTGGCCCTTCGGCCCACCTAGTCTGCGCCGACCAGCAATCCCCGTACTAGCACGATCCTACACACTGGGGACAATGCATTTACAATTTCACCAAAGCCAATGAACCTACAAACCTGCACGTCTTTGGAATGTGGAAAGAAACCTGAGCAACCTAAGGAAACCCCAGCGGTCATGGGGAGAATTTGCAAACTCTGTACAGACAGCACCCGTAGTCAGGGTCGAATCCGGGTCTCTGGCGCTGTGAGGCAGCAACTCTACCGCTGCACCACCTTTGGGCAAATATTGGCAAAGTGAGCTGACATTGAAATTCTATAACAGGTAGCCAGACCATGTATAAGCGTGAGTGACAGAATTTGGCATGTTTTAAAAAGAAATAGCGAGATAATTACAGGGTTGTTTTACAGTGACTAAGTGTCATTGACAGCCATCATTTGAGTGTACAAAGAAGGCATACATGGTGTTCCCGGAAAGTGGCATTTGGGAATCCCTTGGACATGGGTTGGAGGTGTGGAAAGTATGTGCCTCTTCCAAATAGTTTCCCTGTGGTTATGGTAAAAGAGGAATGTGCTACGCTTGTTTTTTTCCAAAACCTAGGCATTAAAATGAAAAAAAATCCATGATACTAATTTCCATCAAAATAAACTCATAGATTTATGCAAATTAGTGCTCAATTTATATTTGTTGCTAAACTCACTCTTCGCTGACATTGCAACAACAGTGGATTTAACATTTTTATAATCACTCACTCTCTTGAATACTTTAGCAGTTGAGAGCATAGACACAAACTGAAGAAGGGTCTCGATCCGAAATGTCACCCATTCCTTCTCTCCAGAAATGCTGCCTGACCCGCTGAGGTAGTCCAGCATTTTGTGTCTATCTTCAGTTTAAACCAGCATCTGCAGTTCCTTCCTACAGCAATTGAGGGCAGACAGAATTTGGACATTGCAGGGGAGACGGTGAGCGTTGATGTGGCCACGGCCTGTGGGAGGAAGGGAAAGCGGTGGCTTTGGGAGTTGGTGGGACCGACTGGGAGTTGGTGGGCCCGGCCGGGGAGGCTGTGAGAGTTGGTGGTGGGCCGGGGCTGTGGGCAGCCAGGATGACTGTGAGGGTCGGCGCTGGCATCTGAGTCGGTGGGCCTGAACTAGAAGGCGGGAGCAGTTGGGCCCGCCTGGGAGGGGCCTCGGAGGCTGCGGTCATCAGTGGGCTCGGCCTGTGGGCGGCCGGGGGGAGACCGTGGGTCAGCGGTAATGTCGGAGGTGGTGGGCCTGGTCTGGGAGGCTGTGAGTCAGCGGTGGACCTGGCCTTAGGAGCTGCCGGGGAGCATATGGACAGTGGTGGGCCTGGCCCGTGGGTGGTGGAGGAGTCAGGGGGCTCGACCTGGGGGTGGCCTGGGAGGCTGGGAGTCGGCGGTGGCATTGGGAATCAGCAGACCCATCCTGGGAACAGCTGGGGAGGCTGGGAAGGTCGATGGTGGGCTCTGCCTGTGGGAGCAGACTGGGGAGAATGTGGGTCAACGATGACGATGATGAATGGACGAGGAGCTGTGATCATTGGAGCAAATGGACGGTATTCTCCAGCATCCACCGGTCCCGTCCTGTTGGCGGTTGGGTATTCGGCACAATCGGGCGTTTTAGATCAGGACCCTCTTTCAATCTCAAGAAGTTTTTTTCTGTCTGAAGAAGGGTCTTGACCCAAAACTTCGTCTGCCGACTCCTTCTCCGCTGAGTCCCCCCCAGCACTTTGTGGTTTGCGGTTTGGTAGCCGGAGCTTCCAGAGGACTGCGCGTGGCTGAAGCTTCCAGAGGGCTGCAGCCTACAGTGAGAAGCCACCAAGCCAGTCCCCCTTAGCCCAACGCACGGCTGGGCGGACCGCGGAACTGGAAAGGAAGGCCTGCCAAGCCACAGAGACCAGAGACAAGGAGGATGGAACCGGTGATGACGACGGACGTGACGTGCGAGGAGCGAGGCCGGTAGAAGAGCAGAGGGAACCGGGGTCTGGCCCAACGCACCCTCGAGGTCGACTTCAGGAGGTACCCCCCGGGCACAAAGGTGGACGGGCGAGGAGAGGGATGTGAGTTCGCCGATGGATCCACACGTCCAAGGAAGGCAACGGCTGGAGGCCCCGCAGCAGCCTGGGGCTCGCCTGGAACAGGTACCGTTCTTAACAACTTGAGCACGGACTGGTCTGGTGCCAAAACATGATGTCTCTTGCATGTGGGATCATTGGAATATTTCTGTACACCTGCTAATCGGGGATGTGCCTGGGTATGGCAATACTATACTGGACTGTACATAAGAAAATAATTTCACAGTGTGTTTGCACAACGCACGTGAGACAATAAAAGCACCATTAAACTATCTGCATTTAACTTCGACATATTTGTTATTTAAGTAAAACTCTATTTCAGACTACAACATGGAAACAGACCCTTCGGCCCAACTTGCCCACACTGGCCAACAGGTCTGATCTACACTAGTCCCATCTGCCTGCGTTTGGCCTATAATCCCTCTAATCCTGTCCTATCCATGTATCTGTCTAAATCTTTCTTAAACATTGCAATAGTACCTGCTTTAACTTCCTCCTCTGGCAGCTCGTTCCATAAACCCCTCAGGTTCCTCCTGTTAAATATTTTTACCCCCTCACCCTCATGAATCTTCCCTGAACCCTTTCCAGCATGACAACATCTTTCCCAGAACTGAGCACAAACTAAGTTACAGAGAAAGGTTGAACAAGTTAGGGCTTTATTCTTTGGAGCGCAGATGGTTAAGGGGGGACTTGATAGAGGTCTTTAAAATGATGAGAGGGATAGACAGAGTTGACGTGGATAAGCTTTTCCCACTGAGAGTAGGGAAGATTCAAACAAGGGGACATGACTTGAGAATTAAGGGACAGAAGTTTAGGGGTAACATGAGGGGGAACTTCTTTACTCAGAGAGTGGTGGCTGTGTGGAATGAGCTTCCAGCGAAGGTGGTGGAGGCAGGTTCGTTTTTATCATTTAAAAATAAATTGGATAGTTATATGGACGGGAAAGGATTATGGTCTGAGCGCAGGTATATGGGACTAGGGGAGAATACGTGTTTGGCACGGACTAGAAGGGTCGAGATGGCCTGTTTCCGTGCTGTAATTGTTATATGGTTATATGGTTAATACTCTAAATGCGGCCTCACCAACATCTTACACAACTGCAACATGGCCTCCCTACTTCTATAATCAATACTATGGCTGATGACGGCCAATGTGCCAAAAGCCTTTTTGCCCACCCTATCTACCTGCGACGCTACATTCAAGGAACCTTCACCTTGCACTCCTAGTTCCCTCTGCTCTGCAACACTCCCCAGAGCCCTTCCATCCACTGCGAAGGTTCTACCCAAGTTAGACTTCCCAAAAATAACTTTGTTGCCCATTCCAATATATCAATATCGTCTTACAGCTTTCCTTCGTCCTCACAATTATTTATGACACCTATTTTAACATACCGTGAGAATCTTTCCGCCTGTATCCAAACAACGTGTGTGTATTGGGGTGTACAAGTTGCCACTGACAGCCACACTGAGAAGGTGCTCTCTTCTAACTAGCATTTAAATCAAATTTGCCACCACCCCTCATTCCATTCCACTTCAACTTATATTATTTACAACATATTGAATGTACATAATATTTTATGCTTGTACGTTGAAGGCCACGCTACTAATTCTTTATGGTCTGTAACCAAATGGATCCTGCACTAAACCACAAAGCTATCCGTGACCAATAATGATTTAAAGCACTTTTCCTCCTCAAGCAGAAAATGGGCTATTCATAAAGCGACGTTGGTTTGCTTTACCATTCACTGGTTTTCCATAGTCTCGTGAATCTAACGCATAGTGTAGATGGGACCTGTTGGTCGTTGTGGGCAAGTTGGGCCAAAGGGCCTGTTTCCACGTTGTATCACTCTGTGACTCGAAGTCTGAACTGGAGTTTACTAACATAACAAGTGTGAAGAAGTTAAATGCAGATAGTTTAATGGTGCACAAAGACACCTCCTGGTTCCCACCAAAAGTGCTGCTCTTCGTGTGGGTGGTGTGGACTGTTCAATCGTTAGGTTTAGCAGATCAAGCCGATCACAGCGCTATTACTACCAGTGTTGAAATAATTCACTCAGCGCACAGAGTTGGCCAGTGTCAGAGCAGGTTCAGCTATTTTGTCATTAAATCTGCTGAGCTTTCAGCAAAGTTTTGGGGCCTTTTTAAAAATCCACTCTGCAGATCAACTGCCCCCAGAAATAAAACGTGGGCCTCATATAATGCTTGTTGTCCAATGAATATACTTAAAATCCATATACTTCGGCTTTAGTTTAGAGATACAGCATGGAAACAGGCCCTTCGGCCCAGCGTGTCCATGTCGACCGCCATTCACACTAGTTCTATGTTATTCCACTTTGGCATCCACCCCCTGTACAATAGGGGCGATTTTACAGAGGGCCAATTACCCTACAAACCAGCACGTCTTTGTAATGTGGGAGAAAACCGGAGCACCCGGAGGAAATCCACGCGGTTGTAGGGAGAACGTGCAAGCTCTGCACAGACAAACGGCAACAAAGAGAGATGATAGAGAGCTGTGTGCGCTGTTTCACAAAGACATGGCTCGCCCTCGGGTCCGCAAACTCGACCAACCAGCCCGCAGGTTTCTCCATCCATCTCGTGGACTGCACGGAGGCGTAGGGGAGAGGGAGTCAGTGGCGTCTGCCTCATAGTCAACTCTTTATGGTGCTCACACGCAGCTGTAGTTCCGTCCAACTCCTGCTCTCCGCACCTGGAACGCCTGGTTGTGAAGCGCTCTCCCTTCTAGCTCCCGAAGGAATTCACCTCCATCATCCTGACCGCAGTCTACATTACACCCCACACAGAGGTCGATCCAGAATTGTGGTCGTATCATATCCGGGGACTTTCCCATCTTAGCCGGGAACTTCAATAAGGCCAGCTAGAGGAAATGATTCCCAAAATCCCACCATGTCCTTTACTTGAAGGTAGACAAAATTGCTGGAGAAACTCAGCGGGTGTGGCAGCATCTATGGAGCGAAGGAAATAGGCAACGTTCCGCACCCACTGAGCTTCTCCAGCGATTTTGTCTACCTTCGATTCTCCAGCATCTGCAGTTCCTTCTTGAATCCTTTACTTGAATACTTGATTTAACGCCACATTTGACAAGTCACAGTGATATTCTTTGTTTTACAATCCCAAGGTATGCGAAGAGTCTCCACATAAAGGGCACCGACAGAGTTACAAAGTATCCAGTTCCAGCTCCTCCATTGTTCTCCCCCTCACGGAGGTTCCCCCACACCAGATCCTCCTTTGTTCTTGGTGGTGCGTCCTCCGGCTCCGTGGCCCGTCCTCGACTGCTGGCACCGACCTCGACCTCAGCCGCCGGCCTGACCTCGAGCAGCGGCGTCCCCAACGATTGCCGACCTCGACGACCGGCACCCTCGATCTCTACCTCCGTCGCCCTCATCGACCTCCTGGGTGACCGCCGCCGGGTCCACACCTGGCGCCTCCATGGTGCGGACCCAGACTCAGGCCGCGAGGCTCCGCTGCCCGGTTTTGCCTGGGAGGAGTCTGCCGCTCGCCTCAACCACTGCGATTCCTCCATTGAAGATTCCTCTCGCTCCATCCCTCGCCCTCACTTTGGGGAATCCGACCACTCGGCTGTGCCGCATCTTCCTGCATCGCGGCAGCGACTGAAGAGCCGGCGCCATCCTCGACCTCAGTGCACCCCCAGCGGTGAGGACTGCACAGAGCTGGTCAGGGGAGGCGGAGGAACGACTCCGCGACTGCTTAGAGCCGGTAGACTGGCTGATGTTCAAGGACTCGGCCACGCACCTGAATGAATACGCTACCGTTATTACTGACTGCATGAGGGAACGTGTGAAGGAGTGTGTTCCCACCAAAACCATCCGAGTGTTCTCCAACCAGTAGCCTTAGGGGCCTGTCCCACTTTCACGACCTAATTCACGACCTTTTTTACTCATGGACAATTTTCATCAGGCTAGAAAAAATGCCCCGACCTACTTGATGCCATGAGTACCTACGACTAGCATCACGGCCTGCTACGACCTCCTGCGACCTCGTGATGACCATGCTGCGAGTATGAGTCAAGGGCAAACTCGGCTGGTCGTGAATTAGGTTGTGAAAGTGGGACAGGCCCTTTAGATGAACCAAGAGGTCAGCAATCTTCCGAAGTCCAGATCTCAGGCGCTCAAGTCTGGTGACTCAAAGTCATATAAGTCTCCAACACTTCCTCCTCGATAACCATCAGCAATAGGGCACAACCAGGCTGTGTGCTCAGCCTCCTTCTCGACTCACTCTGTGTAGCCAGACACAGTTCCAACTCCATCTTTAAATTGGCTGACACCACCGTTGCCGAACAAATTATGGATAATGACGAGTCAGAGTAAAGAGGGAGATCGATCAGCTGATTAACCTTTGTTCGCAGCGAAGCAAAGAGCTGGTTGTTGACGTTAGAAGAAGAAGGCCGAGGATCCAAAAACTTGTCTTCATCAACAGGTTGGTGGTGCAGAGAGTCGACCACAAACAAGTTTCTGGACCTGCCTATCCCTGAAGATCTGTCCTGGACCCAGCACATTGATACAATCACAAAGAAAGCCCACCAACTACTCTACTTACTTAGAAGTTTGAGGAGATTCCGTGTGTCAACAAATATTCTCTTGAATTCCTACATGTGTACGGTGGAGAGCATATTGACAGGCTTCATCATGGCCTGATTTGGCTCCTCGAATGCCCAGTAACGAAGAAGATCACAAAAAGGTGAACACTGCCCAGTCCGTCACGGGTTCTGACCTCCCCAACCTCAAAGGGATCTCCAGGAGTCGCTGCCTCAAAAAGGCAGCCAGCATCATCAGAGACCCACACCACCCTGGCCACACTCCCATTTCACTCCTGCCATTGGGAAGAAGGTACAGAAGTCTGAAAACTGTAACGTCCAGGTTCAGGATCAGCCTATTCCCTGCAACCATCAGGCTCTTGAACACTACAAACTGCCTGGGTTGCACTAGGGACTTTGGGCGTTATTTTGTCTTTGCACTATATTGTGTTTAATATATATTGAACTACTTTTTGTTTGTTATTATATTATGTATTGAGTACTGTGTTTACCAAAGATCCTAGATAGATCACTCGACGAAAAAGACGTAGTACGGTCATGGGCAGATTCATGGGTAATTTTCGGCCCCATTTCCGTAACCAGCTTCCGTCTCCGCACCAAAGATCCCATAGGATACTAGTGCGGAGATGGAAGCCGGTTATGGAAGCATCCTCGTAAATATAGAAGTTATTTGGGAAAAATCTTCTCCTCATTTTCAGAATTATAATTTATTAACACAAATTGTTCCCCCGCAACGTTGATTACACTTGCGAGTCGGGTTGAGTCGGGTCGGGTTACTGAAATGGATGAAAAAAGCCCCACGTTCCGCTCCGTTGCGTACTACACGTCAGCCCATTGCATTTAGAAGGAGTGGTCTATCTTGCTCCGCTATAGGATCTTTGCTGTTTACATCTCTGTTGTGCTGCTGTTGCAGGTAAGGATTTCATTGTTCCATTTCGGCTCACGTGACAATAAAACATCCTTGATTCTCTTGTCCCAAGGTGAGGATCGAACCCGCGTCTCTGGTGCTGCGAGGCAGCAGCTCTACCAGCTGCGCCACCGTGCCGCACTCATCAAAGACGTAATCCATTTTGCTTCAATGTTTGCGGGGTATAAACCCATGTCCGAAGAACAGAATTCAAGGGAAATGTTTGCGTTTTAGTTGAGAATTAAGGTGTTTTTTTAATTTTGGAATAAAAGTATATATGGCACAAACCTGGTGCTGCTAATGGTCTTTCTATTAACGTTTCAAAGGTCTTATTGTCACATGTACCAATTAAGGTACAGTGATATGCAAATTACCATACAGCCATACTAAACCAGCAACAAGACACACATCTACATAAAAGTTAACATAAACATCCACCACAGCGGATTCCCCACATTCCTCACTGCGATGGAAGGCAACAAAGTCCAATCTTCTTCCCTCATTTTTTGATCTGTGTTAGATATGTGGAAATCACACCCTTGGTTGGAAGGGTTCTGAATACCATTCTTCCTATGGCATCTTTCACATATCATGCAAATCGGGAAAACATATTGGCGTATGGGGTAGTGGGACTTCAAGGGGCAGTATAACATGCAAATCAGAAAACAAAGCAGAATGGAAGATTCCCAGTAAAGATTTCCAGGAAAATATCAATTTGTCTACTTTCCCTTTTTAAAATAATGGCCCAAGTTTAGTTTAGTTTACTTTGGTTTAAAGATATTGCGTGGAAACAGGCCCTTGGGCTCACCGGGTCCATGCCGATCCGTACACCACACACTACAGATAATTTACAGAAGCCAATTAACTTGCAAACCTACATGCCTATGGAATGTGGGGGGAAACCAAAGTACCCAGGAAAAAACCCACGCGTTCATAGGGGGAACGTGCAAACTTCATATTGGCAGCACCCGCAGTTAGGATTGAACCCGGGTTTCTGGCAGTCAGGCAGCAACTCTACCGCTGTGCCACACTGCTGCTCCTTGGAAGTAGTTGGAAATAGGAAATCTTGTAGACCCTACATAATTTGACCCAACAGGATGAGGGGTGATCTTATAGAGGTGTATAAAATCATGAGAGGAATAGATTGGGTAAATGCACAGAGTCTCTTGCCCAGAGTAGGGGAATCGACGGCCAGAGGACATAGGTTTAAGGCGAAGTGGAACAGATTTAATAGGAATCTGAGGGGTAACATTTTCACACACAGGGTGGTGGGTGTATGGAACAAGCTGCCAGAGTAGGTAGTTGAGGCAGGGACTATCCCAATGTTTAAGAAACAGACAGGTACATGGATAGGATAGGTTTGGAGGGATATGGACCAAACGCGGGCAGGAGGGAGTAGTGTAGCTGGGATATGTTGGCCGGTGTGGACAAGATGGGCTGAAGGGCCATTTTCCACATTGTAACACTGTATGACTCTATGACCAGGTCTCCAACCTGCAATTATCCCAAAGACTGAGCAACTCACATAAAAAAAAAATCAGAATAAATGTAAAATAATACTGCTTTAATCTGCCTTTTGCCCTCTTTTTTACCTTCTCTAGATCTCCTTCTTTCTCGGGATCACAATCTACTCCTGGTTCATCCTCAAGGAATGGATTTGTGGAAGGTGGAGCTGGCTCTGGCTTTTTCTGTTAACAGGAAGAACAGAGCGTTCAGTCAGTATGCAAGTTCTCAGCATCGTTCAAACACCAGGGGCAAAAATACATTTCAACACATGCACGCAACACAACACGCAAATATGCCAAATCAATAAACCACCTCATACAGAACAAACGTGGGACTAAAAATAAACCTTATGGAAATGTATTTCTGGACTTCTTCACTAGAGTGGGAGGCCTGTAGGTCCCTGACTAATTCAAACGTACACTGTTTCACTTTGTTGGCTGCACTAGTCTGTACCTTCATGGGGTAATATAAGAATACAAATATTTGCTATATTAAAGCAAGTTATTTTTCATTTTATGTGCTCCAAATTAATTCCTAATGATAAACCAGATGACAAGCAGATAGGTAAATAATTACATTTTGATGATGAATTTTAAGCAAAATAATCTGCAGAATCCATTTACCTAATGTACATATAAATACAGGTACTTTGTGTCTATCTTTGGTATAAACCAGCATCTGCAGTTCTTTATTTCTACAGATACATAGTGGGCAGTGGAGGCCAAATCACTGGATGGATTTAAGAGAGAGTTAGATAGAGCTCTAAGGGCTAGTGGAATCAAGGGATATGGAGAGAAGGCAGGCACGGGTTATTGATTGGGAACGATCAGCCATGGTCACAATGAATGGCGGTGCTGGCTCGAAGGGCCGAATGGCCTCCTCCTGCACCTATTTTCTATGTTTCTATGGCATCACAGGTACATAGGGTTGTAAAGACGGCTTTTCAGCAGTCCAGGTACCTAGTATAGAGTTGGTTTGGGTACAGTTGTACAAGATGTTGATGACGCCACATTTGGAGTATTGTGTTCAGCTTTGGTCACCCTGTTATAGAAAGGATGTCATGAAGCTGGAAAGAATGCAGAGAATGCATTTATGAGGATATTGCGGCAAGCTGGGACTTTATTTCTTGGAGCACACACAGGGTGCGAAGTGGTGGTCATAATCATATATAATCACGAGGGTAACTGATAGTTTGAATGCATACAGTCTCTTGCTCAGAGTAGGGGAATCAAGAACCAGAGGACATAGGTTTAAGGTGAGAGGGGTAAGATTTAATTAGAACATGCCGAACAATTTTTACACTCAGAGGGTGGTGGGTACTGTATATGGAATGAACAGCCAGAGGAGGCACTTGAGGCAGGTACTATTAAAACATTTAAAAGACAGTCAGACAGGTGCATGAATAAGAAAGGTTTAGAGGACTCCAAGGAGTAAAGTACACGCTTGCCCAATCTTCCCCTTTAGCTCAGGCCCTCAAGTGCGGGCTACATCCTCATAAATGTTCTCTGCACTCTTTCCAGCTTAAACATAGAAACATAGAAACATAGAAAATAGGTGCAGGAGTAGGCCATTCGGCCCTTCGAGCCTGCACCGCCATTCGATATGATCATGGCTGATCATCCAACTCAGTATCCCATCCCTGCCTTCTCTCCATACCCCCTGATCCCTTTAGCCACAAGGGCCACATCTAACTCCCTCTTAAATATAGCCAATGAACTGGCCTCAACTACCTTCTGTGGCAGAGAATTCCACAGATTCACCAGATTAAAGGCATCCTTCCTATAGCAGGTTGACCAATATTGAACGCAATACTCCAAATGTTGCCAAATGTGGGCAAATGGGACTATCTCAGATGGAGCACTTTGGTTGGCATGAGCCAGTTGGGCCGAAGGGCTTTTTTTTTGTGCTGGATGACTCGATGCCTCTATAATTTCACAACTGGTTATAATACTGTTATTGATCTGGAAAGAACAGGTTGGCAGAGGCAGAGACTTCACTCGATGTTTTAAGCAGAACCCTAATGACAGTGTCCAGTAATTAGAAATCGTTCATGCATTAGGAATAGCATATAGTCTCCAAAGAGAATGCTTAATTAATGATGCTTGGATGCCATGAACAAGCTGTATCCTCTCACTATACAGTACGTTTGCTTATAGTGCAAGATTGTTTAAATGGGCACAAATTGGAACAGAAGATAGACACAAAATGCTGGAGTAACTCAGCGGGACAGGCAGCATCTCTGGAGAGAAGGAATGGGTGATGTTTCAGGTCGAGACCCTTCTTTAGACTGAGAAGGGTCTCGACCCGAAACGTCACCGATTCCTTCTCTCCAGAGTTGCTGCCTGTCTCGCTGAGTTACTCCAGCTTTTTGTGTCTATCTTCGGTTTAAACCAGCATCTTACACAAATTGGAGCACTTCCTTTCAGAAAGGAGATAATATTTTTTTAATTCGGCAGGAAATTGGAACTACCTGCTAAAACGATTATGGTTCTGTTGAAGTCAAAGATCTTTTACTAACTTCATCGAGCCAAATACCACATGGTGGCATTCTCTGCATTTTCACTCAATTCGGTATAAACATTTTACTAAATTAGGTAACGCAGGAGTAACTTTTTTTATTACCCAGAATTTCATCATGCAAAAGATTGAATCAAAAGCAAACAGCGATTTTTTTAATCCCCTCACACGATAATTCAATTTACAAGATGGTCCTGATCTCCATAAAAAAATACTTTTAACTAAAAATGCAGTTAAAGCTGAGACCATTTAAAGTTTGTAATCTAAAAAATAAACACAATACAAACCTGGTAGACAATGTGTTGTGAATCAAGTCATGCTTTTCAGAGATATAATAGACGAGATGACCGAGATATAATATAACATGATTAATCATGTATTGTCTTGGTACCCCACAGCTCCGCTCTTGCTCCCCCTCCTCCTAGTTGCTACAGGGACAGAGCCCCCCTAGTCCTTACCTTTCACCCCATCAGCCGTCGCATACAACACATAATCCTCCGACATTTTCGTCACCTCCAACGAGATCCCACCATTAGTCAATTCTTCCCATCTCCACCCCTTTCCGCCTTCCGCAAAGACCGTTCCCTCCGCAACTCCCTGGTTAACTCATTCCTTCCCACCTAAACCAGGTACCTTCCCCTGCAACCGCAGGAGACGCAACACCTGTCGCTATACCTCCTCCCTCGACTCTGTCCAGTGACCCCGACAGTCCTTTCAGGTTAGGCAGAGGTTCACTTGCACCCCCTCCAACCTCATCTACTGTGTCCGTTGTCCAAGGTGTGGACTCATACATCGGCGAGACCAAACGTAGACTGGGCGATCATTTCGCTGAACACCTTTGCTCAGTCCGCCTTGACCTACCTGATCTCCCAGTTGCCAAACATTTTAATTCCCCTTCCCATTCCCACACTGACCTTTCTGTCCTAGGACTTCTCCATTGTCAAAGTGAGGCCAAACTCAAATTGGAGGAACAGCATCTCATATTTCGCTTGGGCAGCTTACAACCCAGTGGTATGAACCTTGATTTCTCTAGAAACATAGAAAATATGAAGGCAGGAGTGCGCCATTCGGCCCTTCGAGCCTGCACCGCCATTCAATATGATCATGGCTGATCATCCTACTCAGTATCCTGTACCTGCCTTCTCTCCATACCCCCTGATCCCTTTAGCCACAAAGGCCACATCTAACTCCCTCTTAAATATAGCCAATGAATAGTAAGATTAAATGAGAACTTACCAGTTTGAAGTTTGATCTGTATTTTATGAGGAGTTACGATGAGGGATTACGTGAAGAAGCCCGCCAGGACGCATGCGTGTCATTCTTCAAAGCAGCGGTGTGAAATCACAGATAACTGTAATGACTAAACATAGTAAGATTAGAGAAGAGATACCAGTTGAGTATATGATCAAGGGTGGGAGCGGAGGGCACGTAATCCCTCATCGTAACTCCTCATAAAATACAGATCAAACTTCAAACTGGTAAGTTCTCGTTTAATCTTACTATTACTACTACTTCGGAGTCACGTGAGTGACTACGTGAAGATTTTAAAGCTCTGTGATTTCATGCCATGGAAACGAGTCCATGCATCACGTCTGCCTTGATGACTGTAGGAGGAATTGTGTTAACATAATTTGGACATGAATTAGACATTGAAATCATAAAATTTATTAACACAAAATTATAACCCCTTTTTATGGGTTTAAATTAATTTACAGAAATTGTTTCTGCAAACGTTCCAGGTTTCATTACTGGTTTGTTGTAAAATAGTTGGAATGTTTTTTCCCCTAGACCATCCTGCTGCCTTGAGGATTTGGTCCATTGGTACATCCAACTGTATCGCTGCCGATGCAGCTGCAGCCCTGGTGGAATGAGAGTAAAAAATATTAGTATCCACCCCAGCCTGTGTTAGCACCTGTTTCAGCCATCTTGAGATGGTCTGGACCGTCACTCTTTTGTGTGGTTGCTTGTGGCTGACCAGAAGTGCCTTCTCATTGCCTCTTATGATTTTTGTTTTCTCCATGTATAACGACAAATGTCTTACTATACAGAGACGGTCATCTGTTGGGTATGACCTAAATTGTATATTGAGGCCTGCTGATCCCTGTCTGTTCTGCTTTACTAATTCATAGATATGAAACGTAATATTTTCAGTTGAGGAAGTCATGTTGTCCAGTCTTAGTTTATGCAGTGACTGTACCCTCTGTGCCGTGACCAATGCCATTAGCATGACTGTTTTTAATGTCAGTCTATGTAGGGACAGAGCTGTTGCTGGAGACCAATTCCTGAGCATCTTCAGGACAATACTTACATCCCATATTTGGGAGTACCTGGTTCTTGGGGGATTAGTATTAAAAATTCCCCTCATAAGTTTTGTTACCAGTGGGTGAGTCCCAACAGAGTAACGCTCTGTCCCCTGCCATAGGTAAGTCGATAGGGCACTTCTGGCGCAGTTGATGGCACTGTAACTGCGCCCCTCATCATAGTGGAGGCCTGCCAGATATTCCAGAACAGACGGGATGTTCATGTCTCTGTGGGTGATGTTGTTTTTGTGACAATGCATCTCCCACTTCCTGATATAGACCAGATACTGTTTTTTGGTTGACTATCTTTGGGCCGCCGAGATCATGTTCACTGTTCGGTCCGTCAGTCCCAGTTGTAGTAGAGGTGTTTTTAAACTCTACAAATTAATAAGTTCAAATGGTTATGGCATGGGTGGCTATCCCTTGTTACGGGATGTAGCAATAAATCTGGTCTATGTGGGATGGTGATACATGGTTCTAATACCATGTTTAGTACCACTGGGAACCATGGTTGAGTAGGCCAATCGAGTACTACCAAAATACCAGACGCAGAGTCTTGTTGTATTTTCCTTAATACCCGACTGATGAGGCAGAAAGGAGGGAATGCGTAAATAAACAATTTCCCCCCATGCAGCGAAAATGCATCTGTCGCCGCTGCCCCAGGGTCTGGTTCCCATGAAACATAATTTGCTAACTGGTGGTTAAGTCTGGATGCGAATAGATCGATATCTGGTGTTCCATATCTTGCTGTAATATCAGCAAATACTTTTCTATTCAACATCCATTCGGTGTTTTCATTAAATTTGCGTGGCCTGGTGTCTGCCACTAAATTTAGTCTTCCTGGTAGGTAAGTGGCTGATATCCAAATATCTCTCTGGATACACCATTGCCAAATTGTATTAGCCAGATTGTCACATGATGTCGATTTGTTTCAACCCATGTGGTTAATGTATGCTACCACGGTGGTATTGTCTATCTGTAGTCTGACATGCTGGTGATATGACCCAGTACAATATGACTTTAGGCCATGGAATGCACCCAACATTTCCAGGTAGTTTATGCCCAGTGTGAGTAATAATGATGCCTCCTGAGCAGTCCATCTACCTCCACAGCTGGTGATGGTATTGGTGGCTCCCCACCCAAGTGCACTGGCATCAGTTTGTAGTACCATGGAAGGGTTACTGACAATGATTAGATTGGAACAAAGCCAGATGTTATCTATCCACCATTTTAGTTCAATTTTAGCTTTGATTGGTAGTTTCATAGGTCTGTCAAAGTGACCTGCATTGATTTTGAGTGCTTGTATTTTTGCTCTCTGTAAGTTTTGGTAATGTAGAGGTCCAAATTGTGTGGCTGGAAAGGCAGCCACCATTTTGCCAATTACTTTTGCTACCAATCTGATGGATGGTTTGCTGATGTCAATGAGGTTATTGCAAGCCTCTATTAAATCTCTAGCCTTTCCCTTAGGCAGAGTCACCGACATGTGAACTGAGTCAATGGTGAACCCCCCAAATAGTCCATAGTAGTGGAAGGCGTTAGTTTAGATTTAACTGGATGGATAATAAATCCTAGTTTTTCAAATAACTGTTTTGTGGCTGTTACGGTTTGTTTGGCCAATTCCAAAGTTTTGCCCACAATGAGTATGTCATCTAAATATGCCATGACCATGTGTTTTCGTTTCCGTAGAAACGCTAGGGCTGGTTTCAAAATTTTTGTGAACAGCCTGGGGGCTGATGATAACCCATTTGCCAGTGCTTTATACTGCCAGAGTTGTCCCATCCTGTTGAATTTTAAGTAACATCTGTGGTCACCTCGTATAGGCACTGAATATTAAGCATCTTTTAAATCGATGCTGGCCATGAAGTAACCTTTGGAAATTAATTTGTTTAGCAGTAACAAAGATTTCCATTTTGAAGTGAACATATTGTACAAATGTATTCAATTTTGTCAGATCTATGATGATGCGACAACCATCATCTTTTTTGTTTTTGGTAAATATATTGGACACGAATTCTAATGGTTCGTGTTGAGTTTGCTCAATTACACCTTTTACGTAAAGCCGCTCCAGTTCAGCTTGCGCTTCTGATTTTTCTTTATCAGAAAGCACGAACATTCGGTTCGGTATATGTTGAACTGGAGGGCTGTACTTGTGTATAAACTCTATTGTATATCCCTGGATACTGCTTAAGATGTAAGTATCGGTTGTTAACATGCTCCATGCATTCAGAAAAGAGTGTAATCTCCCACCAACCTCCATGCTCCCTGTATTTTGTAGGGAACCAGACCCACCTACCTCCATAGTTACCAGTGGCAGGTTTACTTCTTTTTGTAGGTTCTTCGCTGCTGTTGTTGCGCTGGTGTCTGGATTTGTGGTTTGGTTGGCGTTGGAGGTCCGCGCATCTTCCAAGAAGGCCGGCCTGGGCCATGGCCTAAAAAAGACTCATGTTTTGAGTACCAGCCTTCGAGCTTTCACCAGTCATTCTTGTTCTGCTGGTGGGTGCGTAAGGGTGCTAGGTGTCTTGATGTGGTGTCCAGTACAGCCTGTTCTTGTAACTGGTTTAGTGACATATAGTCTATACTGGCAGCTAGCTTTGGCTCCAGATTTTTACCAGTCTGGTCTGGCTGTATGAAATTGGACACCATGTCCAGTAGGTTCTTTCGTTCCTGCACCCCTTGCACACTTGCCTTTCCTTCTGCGGACCCCTCTTCCAGGTCAGCCCAGAATTGACCCGCAGTGCTCCCCTCTGATGAGGTAGAAGCACTGTGCAGCCCTTCAAGAGGTACTGCTGTGGGTTTATCATAGGGCCCACTGTGACCCGACTCCATCTCCCGGAGTCTGTCACGTTGGAGCAAATGCTCCCACACCGCTCCATCCGGCTCCAGCGCTCACGGTCGCTGGCCGCCCGCGGTTGTTCAAAGTCGGACTCCTCTGAGTCCACGACCTTGTTTGTTTTTTGTCTCGCCTTACCGCCCGGCCGCGGAGTGGATCTGGCCGGTGCGGAGGCGACATCGGGCACAGCTGATCCCATTATAGGTGATTCAAGTGCCGCTGGCCGCTGCTAGCCCACCAGCTTTGTTGCAGCCCGTTGGTTTCTCCACCTGTAATCAGCATGGGAAAACACAAAAAGACCGCAGCTCTTACCTGCAGGTCCTGGTTTAAATTGTCGCTACGGGGGAACGTCGTTCCACCCCGCCTCCTGCCGTTTTCGACTTGGTGTTCTGGCCGGCGCGGGACCAAAAGTCGGCACAGCTGATCCCTTACGGGGCTTGTGCCTTCAGCTGCTGCTGGCTCCCGCAACTTCGCGGTCCTCCCCAGCCAGCTTCACTCGCAGCACTTGTGGACACTATTTTGTCCAGCTTCCCCCCCCCTGTGTAAAAACAGCGCGAGGACAAAAACTACCGCAGAGTAAATCACTTACCTGCAGGTCGCGGTTTCAAACTTACCGCTGCGGGGGAACGCTCCACCCCACCTGTCGTTTCGCAAGCGTGAAAGCGATATGACACGCATGCGTCCTGGCGGGCTTCTTCACGTAGTCACTCACGTGACTCCGAAGTAAAATTGGCCTCATCTACCTTCTGTGGCAGAGAATTCCACAGATTCACCACTCTCTGTGTGAAAAATGTTTTTCTCATCTCGGTCCTAAAAGATTTCCCCCTTATCCTTAAACTGTGACCCCTGTAAACTCTAACTTCAAGTAACCCTTGCATCCCTTCTCTCTCCACCCCTCCCCCATCCAAGTTGTACCAGCTTCAAAATCGTCTTGTTCAGTTCCTTTTCACCTGGCACACAGCTAACAATGGCCTGTTTCCGTTATCATCGTAAAAAATCTGCCCCTCAGGTTCCTATTAAATTTATCCCCCCTCACCTTAAACTTATGTCCTCTGCTTCTCAATTCCCCTACTCTGGGCAAGAGACTGTGCATTAACCTGATCCATTCCTCTCCTGATTTTGTAAATCATCAATGTAATATTCTATTCTCCCCCCCCCCCCCCCCCACCCCCAACACCATTACTTTTCAATATTTTAAAATGCATTTACGATAGAATTTTCAACTACTCCTGCAGCCGAGTGTTTCATTTGATAACTTCCCTCTGGATAAAGCAGTTTTTCCTGAAATTTTTACCTGATAAAGTTGGCAAGTTGTGGGGGGGGGGGGGAGGAGTGGAAAAGGACTGTAATTAAATAGCCATATGTTTTGGTTCAGTGCGAGTAATTACACCGTAGAACAGAACAAAGAAAAGTACAGCACAAGAACAGGCCCTTCGGCCCACACAGTCTATGCTGAACACGATGCCAGATTAAATTAATCTCCTCTGCCTGCACATGATCCATATCCCTCCATTCCCTGCATATCCATGTGCCTATCTAAAAGTATCTTAAACGCCACTATCATATCTGCTTCCACCACCACCCCTGGCAGCTTTGCACATTGCCTTTTAACTTTGTCCTTCTCAACTTAGAATGAATGAAGGATCCAAATAAAACATGTTTCTCTTAAGTGAAACGTCAGTCTGAAGAAGGGTTTTGACCCGAACCATTGCCTATTTCCTTCGCTCCATAGATGCTGCCGCACCCGCTAAGTTTCTCCAGCACTTTTGCTACCTTCTCTTAAGTGGAGCTCAGCAGATATGGTGGACTCGACGTTGGACTGGTTGTGTCTTCAGTTTTTTTTTGCCAGAGCTGTGGTGACTGTACATCTGCAATTGTGCAAAAGAATTCCACTGTGCATCAGTGACAATAAAAAAACATTTAGATTCTGAAGATAGACACAAAATGCTGGAGTAACTCAGCGGGACAGGCAGCATCTCTGGATAGAAGGAATGGGTGACATTTCAGGTCGAAACCTTTCTTCACACTCGAAAAGTCACCCACTCCTTCTCTCCAGAGATGCTGCCTGTCCCGTTGAGTTCCTCCAGCATTTTGTGTCTATCTTCGGTGTAAACCAGCATCTGCAGTTCCTTCCTACACTTTGAGATTCTGAAGCGTCCTCATCCTAATCTCTGCCTTGAAGACTTCACCAACTCGCTCAATGTTTTAAATATGTAAACAACGTTAAATAAATCATCAATCAATAAATCATTCTTTTTAACTAATAGGGGACAAAATGATTATTGCAAGCAAGCAGTTTGATGTGATGCAGGTGTACTCTATTAAACACAGGTTAGATGTTAAAGGGCAGTAATTCACAGCCAAGTGTAGACACATCAATCATACTGGTGCAATCAGTGCAGGAAGGAACTGCAGATAATATAAATCGAAGATAGGCACACAATGCTGGAATAACTCAGCGGGACAGGCAGAAATATGGATAAAGTATTTTTCACACCTTACACTTCCTTATCTATGTACTGACCACTACCCTGACATCAGTCTGAAGAAGGGTCTCAACCTGAAACATCACCCATTCCTTCTATCCAAATATGCTGCCTGTCCCGATGAGTTACTCCAGCATTTTGTTTCTATCTGGTGCAACCAGTGTTGGACATTCCTCTGGACTGCACCATATTGTGCAAATCCTACGCGTGGAAAAATTATCACCATTTTAACATTCATACGTACTTTTTAAGAGTTGAAGCTATTCTGAACCAAACCCACATATTTGGTGTCTAGAATATTAATGCTTGTTACTGAATAACTTCAATTCAGAAACATCTGGCCAGGTTCCTACATCAAAGACCAAGCACCACAATCAATTTAGAATTTTTTATGATCCCTTTTCATCTCCCAGCTGCATTTAATTCTATTGGTTTAGAATCTAATTTGGCAAAATTAGATGTGATTTTCAAAAGGCACCTGGACAGGTACATGGATGGGAGGGTAAGGGCCACACATGGCAAATGGGACTAGCTTAGATGGTAAAACCTCCCTTCCATTGACTCCATTTACACTTCACTCTGCCTCAGCAAGGCCACCAGCATAACCAGGATAAGTCTTACCCCGATCACTCCCTCTTCTCCCCTCTCCCGTCAGGCAAGAGGTACAGAAGTGTGAAAAGGCACACCTCCAGATTCAGGGACAGTTTCCTCCCAGCTGTTATCATGCAACTGAACCATCCTGCCACCAACTAGAGAGCGGTCCTGAGCTACTATCCACCTCACTGGAGACTCTCGGACAATCTTTAATCAGACTACACTGGATTTAATCTTGCACTTTTTCGCTGACTGGATAGCACGCAACAAAAGGTTTTCATTGTACCTATTGTCACTGTACATATGACAATAAATTAAACTAACTAACGGAATTGAGTCTGAGGAAGGGTCCCAACCCAAAACGTCATCTGAAGACCTGAAACGTGACCTATCCATTTTCTCCAGAGTTGCTGCCTGATCTGCTGAGTAACTCCAGCGTTTTGTGTCCAGCTCTAGCTTAGATGGTCTGCATGGATGAGCTAGGCCGAAGAGCCTGTTTTCATGTTGTATGACTCTATGACTCAAAGCTGTCTTTGTTTTTAAATTATTCATTAATTTGAAACACTTCCAATCTGCACATACCGCATCAGTATTGAAAGTACATAGAAAATCCCATAGATATTTCATGATAGTAACACAGATAAACTCTGTAAAGAAGAAATACTGCTAATTGGGAATTAATGCGAAGAACCCTCAGGTAAATAGTTGGACTTGTTCCGACAAAGAAGTTATTATGGATGCAATTTAATACGAATCCAACTGCTGCAAATTGCATGACATGCAGCAACATCATCAAATATGTACTTTTTGCAATCGAGATGTAAAACAGCAGATGCTTTTGTCAAAAGCTACTCAAACAACAGATCAACTGCTTGCCTGCGAGTCGTAACAATGATATATTGGACCAAACAGTGCAGTTCTAAGGATGTCCAATGAGAGATATATAAAGTGAAATCCAGTGTCTGGGTCAGAGTGTTATGTGTAACAGAGGAGATCATTTAATGGATTGAATAGGATGAGAAAAGGGAGGCACGGTGGTACAGCGGTAGAGTTGCTGCCTTACAGTGCCAGAGATCCGTGTTCAATTCTGACTAAGGGTGCTGTCTGTTAGGAGTTTGTACGTTCTCACAGTGACCGCGTGGGTTTTCCCGGGTGCTCCAGCTTCCTTCCACACTACAAAAACTTGCGGGTTCGTGGGCTGTGTAGGAAGGAACTGCAGATGCTGGTTTACAGCAAAGATAGACGCAATATGCTGGAGTAACTATCTTCGGCTTAGCAGGTTAATTGGTTTATGTAAATTATAAATTGTCCCTAGCGCGTAGGATAGCGGTAGTGTAGTCGGAGGTCGCTGGGCCGAAGGGCCTGTTTCATAGGTCCATAGGCAATAGGAGCAGAATTAGGCCATTCGGCCCATCGAGTCTACTTCGTCATTCAAACATGCCTGATCTATCTTTCCCTCTCGACCCCAATCTCCCGCCTGCCACCCATAACCCCTGACACCCGTTGTAATGAAGAATTTGTCAATCTCCGCCTTAACACTGTCCATTGACGGCCTCCACAGTCGTCTGTGGTGATGAATTCCACAGATTCACCCCCTTTTCCACGTAGTATCTCTAAACAAAACTAAACTATAAGCCACAAGAGCAGGCAAATGTGGCCAAAATGTCACAGCATTCTTTGGGATTCAATACATCCTGTCAAAATATAGTGCTACTGGTTTATTGATCAGCTCTGAATGATTTAGATGATCCAGTAACTCCACTCACATGGCAGTGGACATCTAGAAAGAATGGCAAGTTGGATTTAACCTCACGACCCATTATACAGTGAACTCAGTATTTGGCCATTCTAATCTGCTGTTAATCTGTCGACTAATTTACGAGGGAAAATAATGATTTTACTTCGGAGTCACGTGAAGAACCCCGCTTACGACGCATGCGTGTCATATCGCTACACGCATTCGAACTCGTCATCGCTGGAGGAAGGACGTTCCTCCAAATCGGCAGGGGTTGAACCTGCAACAGGAACGTAGGGGAACTTCGTTTTCTTTACTTACCCTTTTTTTTTAAATCTAGAAGGCTGATGAAGCTGGCTGGGGAGAGTCTGCAGATTTGCAGGCAGCCAGCAGTGGCCGGGGGCCCGTTAATTGCTTTTAAAACAGGAACGGAGCCGACTTTAGCGCCAGGACAACGGTCGCTGGAGCAGTTTTCCCGACAACTCGGAAACAGCCCACAAGTCGTTTAGTGGATTTAATAATTCATGGGTCCGAGGGGCTGGAAGGTGCGGAACTGGCGCGTTAACAGGGGTTCCGCAGGTCTAAAAATAGCGGCGAGCGGTCAGTGCCCGAGAGCACTGAGTACACGTTGGACCCGCTGGAGCACCGCAGAGGCAGGGGGGGGAAAACAGACAGCAGCAACAGGCTGAACTCCCGTAATGGGAATAGCTGTGCCAAACTTACCCCCCCACCCCCCCGACTTTTGATCCCGGTTTTTCGCGCCCGACTTTTGCTCCCGACTTTCCCTCCCGATTTTGCTCCCCACTTCGCTCCCGCGCCGGCCCCGGCTGGTCGGGAGAGGTAGGCATAATCAGAGTTGTTGACTTCGAGGAGTCCGACTCTGAATAGCCGCGAGCGACCAGTGCCCGTGCGCACTGGGGGTCGGTTGGAGGGGTTTTAGGAGCAGCCACGAGCAGACAGACCAGCAGGGAGCGAGAGGCAGTCTCCCAATAAGGGAGCGAGTGCAAATCACACCAAAACGGGTGGAAGAAAGAAAGAATCAGCACCACCATCTCCCGAAAGGGAGCGAGTGCAAATCACACCAAAACGGCTGGAGGAGCTCCTCCATGGTGGCAGTCCCAGAAATATGGAGGCTAGCCACAGTGGGCAAAAGGTAAGTCCCACAGCGGTACCCCGCGTGGGGCCGCAAGATATCTCTTACTCCTCGGAGGAGAGTGGGCAGGACCAAATTTGGTCAGACCCTGACCAAGGCACAGGTTTACATAACCCTGAAAGGAGGGGAGAAAGTGGACTCTGCATTTCACCCTGTGTAGGAAATGGACAGAGCAACGCGTAGAAAGGCTGTAAAGAAGCTGCAGGACGTCAGTGGCGAAGGTGCCGGGGACCTGCAGCAGCAGCCACCGGCACAGGCAACTTGTATGGAGACATCAGCTGTGCCGGATTTAAACCCCGCGCCGGGAAAATCAAATCCTAGACCGGGCGGGAAGGCAAAGCGCAAAGTACATCACTGCGAAAGTGATGTGGAGAAACAGCCTCCGGATAATACTTACCGATACCGAAGTAAGGATGAGCAGCTGCAGGATATAGCGTAGCCAGCAGCGGACACTTTCGCGGAGCTGGGAAACCGGTACGAGTGGCTGCAGCATGTTCGGCCGTCAGCGACAGGTGCCGGGGAGTACCGGGACTGCGAGCAACGGCACAAATTATATGGGGCGGCCGGGAGCGACCAGTGCCCGTAGGCATGGGGACCGGCTGCGGCAAAAACCGCGTGCGACTAGTGCCCGAGAGCACGAAGGTCGGCAGGAGCGGTTGGATAAAAGTACATGTCTACACATCACCTGCAAGCCAATACCTTTGCTGAGGTGTTGGCAAGACATTTACCTCCGGGAAATTGTGGGGCTCTGAATGTGGCCAGTGTTAACTGAAGTATTTGGAGACACGTTGGTCAGGGTGCTGGCTTCAAATCTGACCAGTTAGCCTTACTCACAGGTGTGCTTTTGTTCCCCTGAAACAGACATTACTGGAACAGACATTACTGTGTAATCCTGAGATGGGAATGCTATCTATCAGGAATTGTATTGGACTGCTGGATCCTTTAGTCTTAGCAGTAACCAAAAACATAACAGGACAAGGTATTGAACCGAAAGAAAGTTCTAAAGTCCTATCAGCGGGATATTAACGGCCGCACTATTAGAAATAAACATGACACTAGTTCACCAGGATGCACTGGCCTTATATGCAAACCTGGAACCTCCCAAACCACTGATATAGAATGTGGAGGTATTCATTACTTGCTCCTTAGTTCAGCATGTACTGAACTGAACGTCATTCAGACAAGGAAGCAACAAATTGAAGCATTATTAAACTACGTACACACATTATAGATGTTATGGAGACATCCAATAAGAATCACAGAAATTTGTGTACTAAATATCCTTATCATAATCAGAGGTGGTTGCCACTTCATCTTAGGTTAATGGAACTTCGTACTTATATTCTTTCAGATGGGAACTTTGTGTCATCTTCTGTATTGATCCTAGGGTACTATTTGGCAAGCATCGTATCAAGATATGATGGCTAGATTACCAATTAGAGGTACCCACAGATGTGTTAAACTACAGGTCAGCTGCGGTTCACTGCTAACACAGTTCACATGGCACTGACTTTGCTGGTAATATGGACAGCCTTAATGGAGACTGGCAGGGAACTAACTATCCATCACACTGCTAGTAGAATTGGCATAGGGACTGTGTGCCAGCCATATAATATCAGACATTATCTAATTACTGAACGCAGTCACGCGTCATTCAAACAATTTATGGGTCATTCTGACAGGCTAATGAAGTAACCGACTGACGCCACTATGGCGCTAGATGTGGGTACATTTGTTAGGCATGGTTCATAACCTAACATTAACAGTGACCAGTTTTATGGACACCGGGAGTAGTATGTCAACTATGGGTAGAAACTTACCAACACCACGTGACTATCTGGCCAACTCTATTTGTAAATTGAATTGAATTCTTATTTTATTCAGACATTTAGGTCTGAACGAAATGATATTGCCTGCAGCCATATAAGAGTAAACTCATTAAGGGCATGTTAAAATTAATCCCCAAGAACTAGGTACATTAATATATGGGATGTGAGTTTTGTACTGACCAAGTTAAGAAACTGGTCTCCAGCTACAGCTCTGTCATTACAGAAACTGACTATGTAAACAGTCATGCTGATGGCCTTGGTCACGGCGCAAAGAGTCCAGTCACTACAGAAACTAAGGCTGGACAACATGATGATTTCATCAGGGAATTAAACCTGTCACATCAATCAAAGGGTCAAACCGAACAGACAGGGGTCAGCAGGCCTAAAAACAAAGTACAGAGCCTATACGACAGATGGTCGTTGCTGTATTATAACTCATTTACTATCATACATGAAGTATGCTAGATCATCAGAGGGAAGAAATGTCACGTTTATCAGCTACTAATAGCCACTCAAAACAGTGACAGTCCAGATCATCTCTAAATGGCTAAGCTAGTCCTGACAAAGGCTGGAGTGGACTCTAAGGAAAAATTAAATCTTACTCCATCAGGGCTGCAGCTACATTGGCAGCTATGAAGCTGGACGTACCAATGGACAAAACCCTCAAGACAGTAGAATGGTCAACGGAGGAAACTATCCAACGACTTTATAACAAACCAGTTATTGAACCTGGAAGAATTGCAGAAACAATTTTAAGTTCTGCATATAATTCACCGCATAAATAGGGGCAATAATTGGAATTAATATTTTACAGTTGGGTTTCAATATCGTATTATGTTTAATGATGTTAACATCATTCTCCCCACAACCAAGGCAGTTGTGAAGCATGGACTCGTTCCACAGCATGAGGTCACAGAGCTTTGAAGTCTTCACGTAGTCACTCACGTGACTCCGAAGTAAAATAGTAAGATTAAACGAGAACTTACCAGTTTGAAGTTTGATCTGTATTTTATGAGGAGGAACGTTGAGGGAATACGTGCCCTCCGCTCCCACCCTCGTTTAGTCATATCTTAAACTGGTATCTCTTTGATAATCTTACTCTATTAGGTCATTATAGTGTTTCTGTGACCTCACACCGCTGCTTCGAAGGATGACACGCATGCGTCGTAAGCGGGGTTCTTCACGTATTCCCTCAACGTTCCTCCTCATAAAATTCAGATCAAACTTCAAACTGGTAAGTTCTCGTTTAATCTTACTATTCTACAACATTGACATTTGCCTCCCACCAAAGCTGTACGAGACGCTGATAAGGACACATTTGGAGCACTGTGTACAGTTCTGGCCGCCCTGCAAAGGATGTCATTCCACTGAAAAGGGTGCATCAAAGATTTATGAGATTGCTACCAGTTTGGGAATGTTTGAGTAATAAGGCAAGGCTGGAATAGGTTGGGTTATTGTTCCATGGAGCTAAGGGGAGACCTTATCGCGTTTATAAAAACACGAGGGGCATAGATAAGATGAAGAGCCACAGTCTTTTCCCAAGGGTAAGGGAGTTTAAAACTAGAGGGCATAGGCTTAAGGTGAAAAGTGAAAGATTTAAAAGGGACTTTAGAGATACAGCACAGAACTGGCCCTTCAGCCCACTATGGGGAGAAGGAATAGGTGATGTTAGGATATGTCACCTATTCCTTCGCTCCATAGATACTGCCACACCCGCTGAGTTTCTCCAGCATTTTTGTCTAACTAAACTTGTAGATTGGTTATTGCATGTGAACCAATCAGAGTAATGTACTACCACTAGCTCCATCTTACAGTACACTTTATATTAACACTCATCTCCCATATTACGTAGTTACACTGGTGGTAGAGATGAACTAACAACGTATTGTACTGCACCACCATGACTGATGATTAAAGACGATTTAAACACCAGACTGTGTCTGTACAGCTGTTTACATGGTGTCAGACAGCTGGACATTACCCATTGCGTCCCAAAGGGTCTAGACCCGAAACGTCACCTATTCCTTCGCTCCAAAGATACTGCCTCACCCGCTAAGTTTCTCCAGCATTTTTGTCTAACTATACTGAACAGGTAATTTACAGCAGCCAAATGAATAACAAGAGTATATTTGGGAAGCAAAGATTCTATAGCGGAGCAAGATAGACCACTCCTGCCAAATGCAATGGGCTGACGTGTAGTACGGAACGGAAAGGAACGTGGGCCTTTTCAAGTTCAAGTGAGTTTATTGTCATGTGTCCCTGTATAGGACAATGAAATTCTTGCTTTGCTTAAGCACACAGAAAATAGTAGGCATTTACTACAAAACAGATAAATGTGTCCATATACCATGATATAAATATATACACACATGAATAAATAAACTGATAAAGTGCAAATAGCAGAAAGTGGTTATTAATAATCAGAGTTTGGTCCGAGCCAGGTTTAATAGCCTGATGGCTGTGGGGAACTAGCTATTCCTGAACCTGGTTGATGCAGTCTTCAGGCTCCTGTACCTTCTACCTGAAGGTAGCAGGGAGATGAGTGTGTGGCCAGGATGGTGTGGGCCTTTGATGATACTGCCAGCCTTTTTGAGGCAGCGACTGCGATAAATCCCCTCAATTTATTTTTTCATCCATTTCCGTAACCGGACCCGACCCGACCCGCAGTGTAATCAACGTTGCGGGGGAACAGTTTGTGTTAATAAATTAAAATTCTGAAAATGAGGAAAAGATTTTTCCCAAAGAACTTTTATTTTTACGAGGATGTTTCCGTAACCGGCTTCCGTCTCCGCACTAGTATCTTTGCTCCGCTATGGGATCTTTGGTGCGGAGACGGAAGCCGGTTACGGAAATGGGGCCGAAAATTACCCATGAATCTGCCCATGACCGTACTACGTATTTTTCATCGAGTGGACTATCTTGCTCGCTATAGGATCTTTGTTGGGAAGTGGAGCAGAAACCAGAGCACCAGATTGTGGAGAAACATAGATATCCTGTATAGCAGCGGACAAGATCAGAATCCAGCCCAGCTTCCTGGTGTTGTGAGGCAGCAGCATTGTCACTGGGTGTAAACCCTGTAACACAACACTCTTCTGTGAAAACACCTTCACCAGAAGAATGAAGAAAATCAAGAGGTGGCTCACCAATTCTCAAGGGAAAATCCAGATCTCAAAATAGAATAGTAAATAGGAGTTAAAAATTTGCAATAATGTGGGTTGTGGAGGGAGCTGAGGTCCGTTTCACACATGCTAGTCATTGCTCTGAAGGAGCTGGAAATATACGGCAGCTCAATAACATTTAGATTCAAACAAAATAAAAATAACTACAGATAACTAGAAGACAACCAACATTAAACTGAACCAACTAAGTTACATGTGTCGGAAGGAACTATAGATGCTGGTTTACACTGCAGATAGACACTAAATGCTGGAGTAACTCAGCGAGACAGGGAGCATCTCAGATATACAGGTATGGAACACCTCATCTTGGGCGCAGATGCAACATAGACGGAGGAATTGGGAGTAGGGGATAGAGTCTTTGCAGGAAGCAGGGTGAGAAGTACAGCCTAGATTGCTGTGGGGGTCAGTAGGTTTATAATCGATGTCAGTCGATAGTCTATCTTCTGTGATGGAGACGGTGAGATCAAGAAACAGCAGGGAGATGTCGGAGTAGGTCCAAGTGAATTTGACTACAGGATGGAAATTAGTAGTGAAGTTAATGAAGTCCGTAAGTTCTGCATGGGTGCAGGAGGTAGCACCAATGCAGTCGTCAACATTGCAGAGACTGGACCAGTGTACACCTGGAACAGGGATTGTTTGATGTTTTCCAAGTGAATCTGTGTGCAGGATGGAAACTAATTAACATAGTTGAGTCTGAAGAAGGGTCCCGACATGAAGGAATTTTCAAATTAATTGACATAGGGCCCTTTTCACTGAAAAGCCCAGCCAAAGGATGAAGTCCCCCACTGCGCAAATGTCAGAAAAGGAACTGCAGATGCTGGTTTAAATCCAAGATAGACAAAAAAAAAAGCTGGAGTAACTCAGAGGGACAGGCAGCATCTCAGGAGAGAAGGAATGAGTGACGTTTCAGGTCGAGACCCTTCTTCAGACTGAAGAGGATCTCGACCCCAAACGTCACCCATTCTTTCTCTCCAGAGATGCTGCCTGTCCCGCTGAGTTACTCCAACATTTTGTGTCCATCTTACGCAAATGTCTTAACCCAGAGAGGCATGCATCAGAAAATGAAGCTTTGCAGAGAGGGTAGAGAATGTAGGTCTGTCAATCTCCGACTTGGAAGTCATTCTGCAAGACCAAACACACACCCACACACACTGACTCAAGAGTGGGGAACTGAGACAGTCGCATGCTGAGCGCAGCTCCTTTACGCTGCCCAGCAGCAAGTTTGGTTCATTTTCTCCCCAGCCAGCTCTCAGCAGATTCCCAGACACCAGCCCGAGGGCCTGAGGAAGGCCAGTCACTGCTGACAGCCGTGTGGGCCTGAAGAAAGTAATTAGTCACGGGGAACGTGGAAAGAGTTCAGAGCACTGGCTGTCAAGGGCCATTACCATCTGACTAACACTGTCTGCTGCAAATGTAATGGAAGTTTCTTCCAAGTAAATAAACTGAAACCAGACACTAACATTGAAATCTTGAAGAAGACCATAGATATTTTTCTTGGCAACGCAGCCAACAATGTCCATACATATTTCTTTTAGGGGGGGGGGAGGAAGCTTCAAACTGGTCATTCTGAAAAGTTCAATACACTATCAGAAGACCAGCAAAAATGGTTCTCCTGCGGAGAAAGTTACCTTCAACGCTGTCATTCTGCACAGCCATGTCAGAAGGCAACCTTATAACATTAGCTTTAATCTTCTGTGCAACAGGTATAAGATGAGGTCGTTTTTGAACTTCCAATAGATTCAATTTTATAGTTATGTCATACAGCAAAGAACCAGGCCCTTCGGCCCAACTTGCCCATGCTGACCATGATGCCCCATCAACGTTCGTCCCACCTTTGGCTTTTCGAGATACAGCGCGGAAACAGGGCCTTCGGCCCACCGAGTCGGCTTCGACCAACGATCACGCTGTCCATGAACACTATCCTACACACTGGTGACAGTGTACAATTTTTTACCAAAGCCAATTAGCCTACAAACATGTAGGTTTTTTGAGTGCGAAAGGAAACCGGAGCTCTTGTGGAAAACCTACACAAGTCACGGGGAGAACGTACAAACTCTGTACCGACAGCATCCGTCAGGATGGAACCCGGGCCTCTGGCGCTGTGAGGCAGCAACTCTACCGCTGCGCCACCATGCCATCCCGTACTTAACCCCTTGATTCTCAACATCTAAAACTCTGCTGGTTTCCAGTCTGATTGCCTTTCTCAATCACCCTAAAAAATGTCCTGAAAGTGGTCTGGATGCTCCCCCAGCAACATGTGGACAATCATAAAATATCAAACAGGACAGCACAGGACCCTTCGGCCCACAATGTTTGTGCTGTACATGATGCCTAGACAAACTCTCATCTACCTGCACACGATCCCTATCCCTCCATTCCTTGCACATCCATGTGCCTGTCTAAAGTCTCTTAAATGCCACTACAGTGTCTGCCCGCCACCTCTGGAAGCGTGTTCCAGGCATTGCCCTCTGCGCATCTCTTTTAAACTAGACCAATTGAACAAATAATTAGACAATGCTGCAAATACATTTTAGCAAAAGAAGAAATTCTGAGAATAAACCTAAACCTATGTTTACATCCTGCTTTTGAAGACCTCAGCATGGTCCAGAAGCTTATGGCCAGAATATAGGCAATGAAGCATCTAACTGACCAACGGGCAGTTGCTGCCTCACAGCGCCAGGGACCCGGGTTTGCTCCTGACTAACGGTGCTGTCTGTGTGGAGTTTGCACATTCTACCTGTGACCACGTTGGGTTTCTCCGGGTGCTTTAGTTACCTTGCACATGCCGAAGACGTGCTGGCCCTCTGTAAATTGCCTCTAGCGTGTAGGGAGTGGATGAGAAAGTGGGATGACATAGAACTGGTCCGAACTGGTGATCGATGATCGGTGTGGACTCGATGGGCTGAAGGGCCTGTTTCCTTGCTGGATCTCTCAATACAATAGAAAAATCACAGATACTAAAAAACACAATTTGATGGCAACTGAATTTAAATTAGTGATTTGTTGGAAGATAAAACATAGGCCGAGAGACATTCCTTTTTTCAAAACAAATGGCGTGGGATATCATTCCATTATGCATGGAATTGAGAGGTCTTCTACTGAATGCTTCATCTGAAAAACTACTTTCCCAAACTTGCAGTGCTCTGACAGTGTCTGAAGAGAAAAGAGATAATGTTTTTTTGGTTAAGTCCCTAGAATTGAAATTAGATCCACAATCTTCTGGCTCAGGAGCAAGTGCGCTACACAGCTGACAGATCAGATGAAGTACTGGTGAATCAAAAAGTGAAAGGAGATACAGTGGGAGGGGGGATTGAAATCAAACTCAATTAAGCGAGATGAGTGAGAGAAAGAATAGAGAGAAGAAGAGGGGTACACCAAGTCTTGGGGCCCTGGGTAATACGGAGATTCAAACAGGAATTGATGGCTTTGTGGCCAGGTTTGCAGATGATATACGAAGATATGTTGGAGGGGCAGGTAGAGTAGAGGAAGCAGGGAATCTGCAGAATGACTCGGGCAGGTTGGGAGAGTGGGCAAAGAAGTGGCTGATGGAACACAGCGCAGCAAAGTGTGCGGTCATGCACTTTGGTAGCAGGAATAAAGGCATAGACTTTTTCTAAATGGGGAGAGGGTTCAGAAATCAGAGGTGCAAAGGGACTTGGGAATGCTGGTGCAGGATTTCCAAAAGGTTAATTTGCAGTTTGTTTAAGAAGGAATTGCAGACTCTGGAAAATCGAAGGTAGACAAAAGTGCTGGAGAAACTCAGCGGGTGCAGCAGCATTTATCGAGCGAGAAAATAGGCAACGTTTTGGGCCGAAACCCTTCTTTGCAGGTTGAATCAGTAGTAAGGAAGGCAAATGCAATGTTAGCATTTATTTATGACTCTGGGCCTCTACTCGCTGGAGTTTAAAAAGAAGTGGGGGGGGTTCATTGAAACTTATCAAATAATGAAAGACCTGGATAGAGCGGATGTGGAGAGGATGTTTCCAGAAATGGGAGGGTCTTGGACTTGAGGGCACAGCCTCAGAATAAGAGGACGCACCTTTAGAAAGGAGATGAGGAGCAATTTATTTAGTCAGAGGGAGAGGGTGGTAAATCTGTGGAATTCATGGCCATAGATGGCCATGGAGGCCAAGTCAATGCGAATGTTTAAAGCTGAGATTGACAGGTTCTTGGTTGGTAAGGGGTGTCAGGGGTTATGGGGAGAAGGCAGGAGAATGGGGTTGAGAGGGAAAGATAGATCAGCCATGATTGAATGGAGCAGTAGACTCGATGGGCCGAATGGCCTAATTCTGCTCCTGTGACTTTTGAGCTTTTGAACTAGGATATGAAGGAGGGAAAATGACAACAGGGCCACTCATTTCTTACCACGATGCCATCTGTCAGCGTGCTGCCTGAGAACCTCTTGGCCAACAGGCCCTCAAAGTTCGTCGTCCTTTGGATCGCAAACAGCAGCAGCTTCACTTCAATTTCCTTGGCTCTCGTTCGCATTATTTTAGCTAGCTCTATCCTGGAACGGGAAAAAACAAAGATAAATGCCTTCAGGGAAGCCACCCATGTTTGCATTTTAATAAACATAGACATTCAAGGAGTATAGAGAAGTAACTTGTCTAGTTGCTGAAAACAGAAGCTTCCCGCTAATTCCACTGGGCAACTTCCAGTTAGACAGCACCTGAGGCAGGATCTTGGTTTCTCTTACCACTTGTGTCTACAACCCTTAGCTTCAGTGACAAGACTTCATCAGTCATCAGCTAAGCTGCCAGAGCAAATACTTTATGGTATTATGCTGTAAGCTGAGTCAGACATAAAGGGAGTGATCGAAAATGGCTTGAATTCACATGTTTCACTGGTATCATTGAAAAAGACTACAAAAAGTAATAAACACTGCCCAGTCCATCATCGGGTCTGACCTCCCTTCCATCGAGGGGATCTATCGCAGTCGCTGCCTCAAAAAGGCTGGCAGTATCATCAGAGACCCACACCATCCTGGCCACACACACATCTCCCCCGCTACCTTCAGGTAGAAGGTACAGGAGCCTGAAGACTGCAACGTCCAGGTTCAGAAACACCTTCTTCCCCACAGCCAATTGAACTCAATTCAAACAAAACTCTGAACATTAATAGCCCATTATCAGTTTATTTGCACTTCATCTGTTTTATTTATTGATGTGTGTATATATTTATATAATGGAATATGGTCACACTGATCTGTTCCGTAGTCATGCCTTCTATATTCTGTTGTGCTGAAGCAAAGCAAGAATTTCATTGTCCTATCTGGGACACATGACAATAAACTCTCTTGAATCTTGAATCTTGAATATATCCTCAGTGTTGACTGCAGACTCCCACATCGAGTTGCAATGGTTCATTGGTTACCATCACATGTACAAACGCACAGCAAACTTATCTTATCTTACGTACAGTCCAGTAAAGTATTGACATAGCTCATCCCCGATTAGCAAAGTGGACAGAGATAGTCTACTGAGCGAGCTCCACGTGCAAGAGGCGCCAAGTTTTGCCGCCATTTTCAAAGTCCAGTCTGCGCTCTAGTTGTAATGTTTAAGAAGGAACTGCAGATGCTGGAAAATCGAAGGTAGACAAAAATGCTGGAGAAACTAGTGGGTGCAGCAGCATCTATGGGAGCGAAGGAAATAGGCAACGTTTCGGCTCCCATAGATGCTGCTGCACCCGCTGAGTTTCTCCAGCATTTTTGTCTTCCTCTAGTTGTTATGAGCGGTGCCTGATCCAGGAGGGCATCAGGCTGCTGCAGGGCTTCCAGCCATCACCTTCCTTGGAGGTGTGGATCGGCCAACAAACCAACGACCCTCTCCTTGCCTGTCCACCTTTGTGTCCCGGGGATAACACAGAACTAGTGTGAACGGGTGATCAATGGTCGGCATAGACTCGGTGGGGCAAAGGACCTGTTTCCATGCTGTATCTCTAAACTAAACGACTTCACCAAGAAACTCCCAACACTAGGGGGAAATTACATTCTGGTGACAGTATTCCAAAGACAAGAAAATCAGATCCCAAATGGGCCTGTGTAAGTTGCCCCTAGCGTGCAGGGATGAGAGAGTGGGGTGGCATGATGGCATGGCGATAGTTCTACTGCCTTACAGCACCGGAGACCTGGGATCGATCCTGACTATGGGTGCTTGTTTATACAGCATTTGTACATTCTCCCCGTGACCTGCGTGGGTTTTCTCCGAAATCTTCAGTTTCCTCCCACACTCCAAAGACGTACAGGTTTGTAGGTTAATTGGCTTGGTATAAATGGTCCCCAGGGTAGTGTTAAGGGCCTGTCCCACTTTCACGACCTAATTCACGACCATGCTGCGAGTATGAGTCAAGGGCAAACTCGGCAGAGGTCGTGAATTAGGTCGTGAAAGTGGGACAGGCACTTTAATGTGCAGGGATCGCTGGTCGGTGTGGACTTGGTGGGCCGAAGGGTCTGATTCCGTGCTGTATCTCTAAACTAAAACTAAACTAAAGCTAGAAATAGCGTGAATGGGTGATCGATGGTCGGCGTGGGATGTCGTGGGCTGAAGGGCCTGTTTCCATGGTGTATCCTTCACTCAATCATGTACGAACATCAGCACATTTCTGATTCATACCTGGTGACGTGGCAGAACTCCACCGTGATCCTTTCACTCATATTCCACTCCCCTGGGAACATGCGGCCGTATTTCTCTTCATAATCTACCAGCTGCCGTTTAATCCAAGCGTACCGTCGATCTATCTTATCCAGCCACGCCACCTGTCAAAAAAACATTAACGTCAAAGGTGGGACCCTCAGCATGAGAGCTCCTAATTGTATCCGAACTGCAGATGGGCCTGTACATCTGGCTGCCCGCAGCGGTGACTGTGAAGGTTTGTGGCCCCGATCACGGGGGAAAATGGAGGAGCACTGACTATACTTTGTGCCTTCCACCACGGTGAGGAATGCTGTGGTGGATGTTTGTGTTAAATTTTTATGGTATATTGTCTGTTCTTTTTTATTGTACCGCTGCTGGCAAATTCATTTCACTGCTCTTCATTGTGTATGTGACGAATAAATCTGATTGATTGATTGATTGATTGGTTTACACCATCGACACAAAATGCTGGAGTAACTCAGTAGGTGGGAAGGAATGGATGATGTTTAGGGTTGAGTATGAAGAAAGTCTCGACCCAAAACGTCAACCATTCCTTTTATCCAGAGATGCTGCCTGTCCCGCCCGTTGAGTTACTCCAGCACTTTGCTTCTATCTCCAAATTATATCTACTAGCTTATCTACCTGTCTCTTCATACTGGTACCAGGGCCCTCAACTCCTGATGTAGTTGGCGCCTCAGAATCCAAATGAAAATTTAAAGATGTCCTACTGGTCAGCCATAGAAAGTTTGCTCTAGGATTATCAATTGCTCCTGTATAACCTACCTAGAGATATTGTGACCTCGACAAAATATTAAGCTTCACATCGCGAGAAATCGTCTAGCTAGATTGCGGTCCTGACCTCCCATCCACCTCATTGGAGGCCACATTGGTTCAATGGTCACAGATTCATACAGCGCAGAAACAGGCCCTGCGACCCAACTTACCCACACTGACCAATATGTCCCATCTACACTAGTCCCACCTACCTGCATTTGGCCCATCTATATACTATTAAAAGTCTCATCTTTATGTCTGTTTGTCTGTGGGATCAAGGAACTGCGCCAAAACGGTACACATTAGCGCGAAAATGTTTGCAGGATCTTACTCAGCTTTTCCCCGTGGTCATTCGTATCAGGTTTCTTCACATTTGATGTTATATTTTACAAGAATTTTTACATTTTTATACTTAAAAACTCAAGATTTGGGAATAGAGAGAGAGGGAGAGAGGGAGAGAGGGAGAGAGAGAATATTGCGTTGGGGAACAAGGCCTCCCGTGTGACAGGGCCCCAACAGCTACCACTTGGTTTAGTATCCCTCTAAAACTACCCAATCCATGTACCTGTCTAAATGTTTCTTAAATGTTGCAATAGTAGCTGCCTCAACTACGTCCTCCGGCAGCTCGTTCATACACCCACCATACTTTGTGTGAAAAAGTTACCCCTCAGGTTCCTATTAAATCTTTCCCTCCTCACCTTAAACCTATGTCCTCTGGTTCACTGTACCCTTTCCAGCTTGTTGGTCAGCTGCAACTGGGACTATGAAAATGCCGCCTTAACCACGACGGCACCATGGTGCAGCGATAGAGTTGCTGCCTTACAGCGCCAGCAACCCCGGTTAGATCCTGACTACGGGTGCTGTCTGTACGGTTTTTGTACGTTCTCCCCGTGACCATGTACCTTTTCTCCGGGTGTTCCAGTTTCCTCCCGCACTCCAAAGACGTACAGGTTTGTAAGTTAATTGCCTTCGGTAAAAATTGTAAATCGTCCCTAATTTGCAGGATAGTGCTAGTGTACGGGGTGATCGCTGGTCGATGCGGACTCGGTGGGCCGAAGGGCCTGTTTCTGCACTGTATTTCTAAATACGGTTCTTATTGTGCATATCTATGGCAATAATGTCACTGACCTATACTGGACTTTATCTTGCACTAAACTTTATACACGGTAATCCCTTTATCAAGTATCTGTACACTGTGGATGGTTCGATTCTGATCATGTATAGTCTTTCATTGACTGGTACACGTGAAATAAAGGAATGGTTGGACCATTGAAAACAACTTATTAAAGAGTATCAGCACGATTTACAAACAGCCCTCGTGAACTGGCGTCTCAAAACCATCGCTGCCCCAACAGGTTCAATAATGTGAAAAACTCGAGGGAAAGGCAAATTAAAAAGGGAGTAAATAGACGATCAGGTTACTATTTAGTCTGTATTGTGATCTCTGATCCAGTAGAGTTATGAATCAGTGTATCTGCATGATTTCAGGGTGAGGAATGCAGGTCTGTCAAGCTGTTCGCAAATTCATAACAAGCCCTTTCCTGTTAATCTAACAAGGTCATGTAAGCTCTACTCTGACATTTATTTTTCTGCTACAACCTGATATTACCATAAAAATTTCCTACTAGGATAACAATTTAATTTTGTTCCCAACTCTCCTGTGAGCACAGAGGTTTCAGGTGTCATCTACGGAGCTTAATATGTTGCTGGGGTCGAAGGTGGGTTATACCAGAGCAATTTGACAATCCTTATCCACGCTGAATATTCTGTGTGCTCGTGTACAGCATGCAGAGCATGGCACACCCCGGCCCAGTCCTCTCCCAGGAGCCGGCCCCACACAACATTTTACTTTAGTTTGGAGATACGCCGTGGAAACAGGCCCTTCGGCCCACTGAGTCCGCTCCGACCAGCGATCCCCCCGTACACTAGCGCTATCCTACACACTAGGGAGAATTTACAATTTTACCAGAGCCAATTAACCGACAAACCCACACGTCTTTAGAATGTGGGAGAACACCGGAGCACCCGGAGAAAACCCACGCATTCACGGGGAGAACGTACAAACTCCGTACACACAGCACCCGTAGTCAGGATCGAACCCAGGACCCTGGAGCTGTAAGGCAGCAACTCTACCGCTGCGCCACTCTGCCGCATTTCCGCGATACCCAGGGTGATGTCCCGCGATGCTAGGAAACGCTTACTGTACGGGCTGCTCCTGTACTCACTACATGTCTTCTGTCCGGACATGCATTGTCAGTCCGTGTTACCGCCTGACATCGAGGGTGGTCCCCAGTGGAGGTCCCTCTGTGGGGGTATCCTCCCCCTTTACATCGGGGACCGGGGGTGGAGAGTGTTGCACAGAGCGGTGGCATGTAATAGATACTTAAGTTGATTCTTGGGCTTGCCAGCCGCCCGTCACTTCTGCGGCGAGGAAGAGACCCTGTTCCATGTGGAAATGGAGTGTGAGAGGTTGCAGCCTCTGTATGAGTATCTGAAGGGGCTGCTCCTCACATTTTGGCTGCATTTCAGTCCACCATTTTGATAGTTGGTCACCAATACAAGGAATTGGGAGAGGGTTGGTTGGAGGGGGTGGGGAAGGGGGGAGAATCTCCCTGTCGGTTTGCTCCTGGCCCTGGCCAAAATGGCCATTCACGGGCCCAGGCAGCAGGCAGTCGAGGGATCTGTCAGAGTCTACTGCCTGCCCCTCTTCCGGGCCTATGTCCGTGCCCGCATCTCCCCGAGAGGGGAGTACGCGGTGTTCACAGGGACTCTGGAAGCCTTCCATGATCGCTGGTCGCCGCGGGGTGGGGGCTTCGAGTGTATTGTGGATTAGGATGACCACACTGTGATTCGATGACTGTATGATTGATGTTTGCAAACTGCCATTGACAGTTTGATCTTTGAATAATTAAAGGAAAAGGGAGAAAGCAAAAGCCAATCCTAATGTTCTCTAATGGGAGCCTAAGAAACTCACCAACAAGGAATACCATTGGGTGATGTGGAGTGGGAACCGCAGCTGAATTATGATAAGTTCTATGAGCAGAATTACGCCATTTGGCCCATCGTCTACTCCGCCATTCAATCATGGTTAAAGATAGACACAAAAAGCTGGATCAAATCAGCGGGACAGGCAACATCTATTGCGAGTAGGAATGGGTGACGTTTCGGGTCGAGACCCTTCTTCAGACTGGTCTTTCCAGGCCTATCCAGTCTGAAGAAGGGTCTCGACCGAATGTCACCCATTCCTTTTCTCCAGAGATGCTGCCTGTCCAGCTGAGTTACTCCAGCTTTTTGTGTCTATCTTCGGTTTAAACCAGCATCTGCACTTCCTTCCTACACATTCAATCATGGCTGATCTATCTTTACCTCTCAACCCCATTCTCCAGCCTTCGCCCCATAACTTTTCACTCCCTTACTAATCAAGAATCTGTCAATCCCCGCCTTAAAAATATCCATTGACGGCCTCGGCAACCGTCTGTGGCAATAAATTCCACAGATTCACCACCCTCTGACTAAAGTAATTCCTCCTCATCTTTCTAAAGGTACATCCTTTCATTGTGAGGCTGTGGCCTCTGGCCCTAGACTCTCCCACTAGTGGAAACATCCTATCCTAATTCACTCCATCCAGGCCTTTCACTATTTGGTAAGTTTCAATGAGGTCTCCCCTCTTCCTTCTAAACTCCAGCGAGTACAGGCCCAGTGCCTTCAAAACGCTCATCATTTGTTAAACCATTCATTCCTGGGATCATT
This sequence comes from Amblyraja radiata, assembly GCF_010909765.2. Taxonomy (NCBI): domain Eukaryota; kingdom Metazoa; phylum Chordata; class Chondrichthyes; order Rajiformes; family Rajidae; genus Amblyraja; species Amblyraja radiata. The sequence goes on along the minus strand of NC_045983.1, from coordinate 4,290,941 downwards.
CTCGTAAACCTCCTCTGGACCCTCTTCAGCGCCAGCACTTCCTTCCTCAGATACGGGGCCCAAAACTGCTCACAATACCCCAAACGCGGTCTGACCAGTGCCAGACAGAGCCTCAGCATTACAGCCCTGATTGGTTTTGTTTCCCTGCCCAGGATTGCAACCAATTTCCCTCCTGGTTATCAGGCACTATCTCATCTGCCAGTTTGCCCAACATCCGTTTAAAACGCCACAGCCATTTTGAACGATGATCAGAGTAAAGGCCGTGTGTGTGTAATGCACGGACCAAATAATAACTGCAGACCAAGGAACTTACATCGAAGGTAGACAAAAATGCTGGAGAAACTCAGCGGGTGCAGCAGCATCTATGGAGCGAAGGAAATAGGCAACGTTTCGGGCCGAAACCCTTCTAGGCCCGAAACGTTGCCTATATCCTTCGGTCCATGGATGCTGCTGCACCCGCTGAGTTTCTCCAGCATTTTTGTCTACCTTCGATTTTCCAGCATCTGCAGTTCCTTCTTAAACTCTTAAGAACTCACATCTTGGTTCTCCTGGAACAGAACGTGGTACTCTGAGAGATGTTGCTTTGTAAATTTCTTGATTATCTCCTGCTTAATTCTGGGATCCAGAACGTTGGCCACCAGGCAGGCATCGCGTAGAATGTTACTGGGGCCCGCTGGTCTCTGGAAAGATAAATAGGAAATGGCAGCCATTATTCAGTGTGCAATGAATGCACCACACATTGTTTGTAGCTCAGACACAAGGAACTGCGTAGAACATTGAGCAGTACAACCTGGGCCGGATTTAGATGAAGAGAGGCCCTAAGCTGTTCCACTTGTGAGGCCCAATCCGCGTTGGTTTTCAGCGCTGGCGGCGAGGCAGCGACCGGACAGCCATGGCGGCCAAATCTCCCACAATTCAAAGCGAGGGAGAAAGTGCCCAGCGCCGACCAGTTGCCGTTGCAGTGCACATGCGCAGGGCGGCCGATGATGTGCTGGCCGTGGTTGTGCGCATGTGCAGGGCGGGAGGACGTGCAGGCCGCAGCAATGCGCATGTGCAATGCGGCCTGCCGTGCCAGCGGATGAGGAGCGAGCGGCATGGACACGGATAGCAGGGGGAGATGGAGAGAGAGAGATAGAGAGGGGGGCCCGCCCAGAGTTGAACGATAGGTGTCCTGCCTTGGCCGGAGGCCCCCCTAAACCTATAAGCAGACTTTAACTATGTCTGACACATGCCACGTACAGAAATATTCAGATGATATAGCGATTGTGGCATGTGTAAGGAACGGGCAGGAGAAGGAATACAGGAACTTGACCAGTGCCTTTTGTGCCTGGAGTGAAGAGAACTGTCTCATCCTGAACACAACTAAGACTAAAGAGATGGTGGTTAACTTTGGCAGGTCCAAGCTCCCCCTTCAGCCGGTCAACGCTGCAGGGGCTGACATTGAGGTGGTGCATACATATAAATACCTTGGAGTGCACCTTGATAACAAACTGGACTGGTCTGTCAACTCTGACTCCCTCTACAAAAAAGGCCAGAGCAGACTCTTTTTCCTCAGAAGGCTCAAATCCTTCAATGTGTGTAATGATATGCTGCACATGTTTTACAACACTGTGGTTGCAAGTGTTATTTTCTACGCTGTTGTCTGCTGGGGCAACAGCATTAGTGCAAAAAACAACAAGAAGCTGGACAAACTGGTAAAACGAGCTAGCTCAGTGCTGGAGGGGAGAGTAGACTCTGGGATGGATGTGCTTGAGAGGCGTATGAGGCACAAGGTGCAGGTCATCCTGAAAAACCCCGGGCATCCCCTCCATTTAATTCTGGAGAGTCAAAAGAGCACTCGGAACAACAACCGGCTCCTCTCCCTGCCCTGTAGAACGGAGCGGTTCAGGAGATCCTTCACCCCTGCAGCCATTAGATTTTATAATTCGGACTGCTAGGCTGTAGGGGGATGCATTTTGCAATTTTTATTTTTTAACTGTTAATTATTGGTCTTTTTAAGTATTTATTGCTCTCAGGTAGTGTCCACATTGTATTCTATGTATTTTCTGTCTGCGTTCGTTTTGAATCTGTGGGTTTGTTGGTTGGGGGCTTCTGGACATCTGAATTTCCCTGAGGGGATCAATAATGTATTTATTATTATTATTATTATTATTAAACCTCGAGGCCCTAAGCTTAAGCTTGTCTAGCTTATAGGTAAATCCGGCCCCGAGTACAACACTGTGGCGCAGCGCCAGAGTTGCTGCCATTACAGCACCAAGACCCAGGTTCCATCCTGACTACGGGTGTTTGTCCGAACATTCTCACCGTGACCTGCGTGGGTTTCGTTCAGGGTTTTTTTGTTTCCCCCCACACTCCAGACGTACAGGTTTTTGTAGGTTCGTTGGCTTGGAATCATTATAAATTGTGTATAGGGTAGTGTTAGTGTGTGCAGATCGTTGGTCGGCACAGACTCGGTAGGCCGAAGGGCCAGCTTCTTGCTGTATCTCGAAACTAAACACGGGTCAGGCCCTTCGGCCCACAATGTCTGTGCCAAACATGATGCCAAGGATAGTTTTTTTCTGCCTGCACATGATCCATATCCCTCCATTCCCTGCATATCCATGGGCCTATCCAAGAGTCTCTTAAACACCATTATTGTATCTGACTCCACCACCACCCCCCGCCAGCATGTTCCAGGCACCCACCCACCTGTGTAAAGTAATTGCCCCGCACATCTTTACATTTTATCCCTCTCATGTTAGACCCTATAGCATTTGCAGGTGCTGGCTAACAAAAAAAGAGGCACAAGTGCTGGAGTAACTCTGCGGGACAAGCAGTATCTCTAGAGACATGGCTTGGACAGTATCTCTGGAGACTCCGGACATGGCTAGGCGATGTTTCAGATCGAGACCCTTCTTCAGACTGATTCTAGTAGGGGGGGGGGGGGGGGGGGAGAAAGCTAAAAGAGAGGTGGGGACGGGTCACTGCCAGGCCAGTGATAGGTGGATACAGGCGAGGAGGGGTGAAGACTAGAGATGAAAAGGAGATTTAAAAATTGAGAAGAGGAGGATTTTAGTCGGTGGTGAATCTGTGGAAATCAATGCTACAGAAGGCTGTGGAGGCCAAGTCAGTGATAGATACTTGATCAGTACAGGTTTCAAAGGTTATGGGGAGAAGGCAGGAGAATAGGGTTAGGAGGGAGAGATAGATCAGCCATGAGTCAATGGCGGAGTAGGCTGAGGGCCGAATGGCCTAATTCTACTCCTATCCATTATGACATGAAATGGGAAGCGAGGGGAAGGGATATGGGTGGAAGGGATCGGGGTGAAGGACAATAGGAGAAATGGATGTGCATCCAGGAGGGGCACAGGGAAGAGAGGGGTAAAATGGGAGAGGGGGAGGGGAGAGGGAGGGGGAGGGGAGGGGGAGGGGAGGCTGTGGGAAGTGGTGGTCATTAGTTAGTTGGTTACCTAAAATTGGAGAATTCAATGTTCGTACTATTGGGTTACAAGCTACCCAAGCAGAATATGAGGTGCTGTTCCTCCAGTTTGTGTGTGGGCTCACTCTGGCAATGGAGGATGCCCAGGACGGAAATGTGTAGGAAGGAACTGCAGATGCTGGTTTACACCGAAGATGGACACAAAATGCTGGAGTAACTCAGCCTTCAAAATCTCTAGTCTCCCTCTCCCCTGACTCTCAGTCTAAAGAAGGGTCTCAGTACCCGAAACGTCACCCATTCCTACATTCCAGGGATGCTGCCGGTCCCGCTGAGTTACTCCAGCATTTTGTGTCTATCCCAGGACATAAAAGTCAGTATGGGAATAGGTTAAATGGTTAGTAACCGGGAGATCCAACATGTTTTGGTGGAGCGAGCATAAGCGTTCCGTGAAATGGAGGCCCAGTTGACACTTGGTCTTGCCGGTGTCCAGGAGGTCACATTGAGAGCACAAAATACCGCAGGATGTGTAACCTGTGCCTACACCTCCTCCCTCACATCCATCCAGGGATCCCAGCAGTCCTTCCAAGTAAGACAGTGGTTCACATGCATTGCCTCTAACCTCATTGTATAGGGCTCTGGTAAGACCACATCCGGAGTATTGTGTACAGTTTTGGTCTCCTAATTTGAGGAAGGACATCCTTGTGATTGAGGCAGTGCAGCATACGTTCACGAGATTGATCCCTGGGATGGCGGGACTGTCATATGAGGAAAGATTGAAACGACTAGGCTTGTATTCACTGGAGTTTAGAAGGATGAGGGGAAGATCCTATAGAAACATAGGTAGACAAAAATGCTGGAGAAACTCAGCGGGTGCAGCAGCATCTATGAAGCGAAGGAAATAGGCAACGTTTCAACACGTTTTGTCTACCTTCGATTTTCCAGCATCTGCAGTTCCTTCTTAAACTCTTATAGAAACATATAAAATTATAAAAGGACTGGACAAGCTAGATGCAGGAAAAATGTTCCCAATGTTGGGCGAGTCCAGAACCAGGGGCCACAGTCTTAGAATAAAGGGGAGGCCATTTAAGACTGAGGTGAGAAAAAACTTTTTCACCCAGAGTGTTGTGAATTTGTGGAATTCCCTGCCGCAGAGGGCAGTGGAGGCCAAATCACTGGATGGATTTAAGAGAGAGTTAGCTAGAGCTCTAGGGGCTAGTGGAATCAAGGGATATGGGGAGAAGGCAGGCACGGGTTATTGATTGGGGACGATCAGCCATGATCACAATGAATGCGGTGCTGGCTCGAAGGGCCGAATTGCCTCCTCTTGCACCTATTTTCTATGTTTCTATCTACCGCTTTTGGTGCTCTCGATGTGGCCTTCTTGCCATCTTTCATCGTATCCTGTATTGCTTAAAGTTTGTCTGATCTAGTGAGGGTCACTGTCAAAACGAAAGGATAATTGGGCGGCCCGGTGGCACAGTGGTAGCATTGCTGCCTTACAGCGGGTTCAATCCTGACTGCGGCTGCTGTCTGTACGGAGTCTGCATGTTCTCCCTAAGACCACGTGGGTTTCCTGGGTGCCCTGGTTTCCTCCAGAGACGTAAGGTGCCCGCCCGGAAGGCTCAGCATTCGACGGGGTCGGGAGGGAGGCGCTGGAGACGTCGGATGTGAGGAGCAAGGGCCAGTAGGAGGGTGATCCGGGGTAACGCCTCCATCGCCTTCAAGGTTAGCTGCAGGAGGCAAGCTCGGGACACAAAGATAGGCGGTCAAGGGGAGAGGAGAGGGGAGGGGAGGGACGTCCGTCTGCAGGAACAACCAGATTTTGAATAATGACGCCAAAAATGGCGATGCCTGCATGCATAATATATATTCCAAAAGAATCTCACTGTGCAGTTGCATATGTAACAAGTAAAGCTCTATTGAATTGGCCATTGAGGTTTGTAGGCTAATGGGCCTTGATAAAAATTGTAAATTGTCCCTCGTGTGCAAGATAGTTAGTGTACGTGATAGTTAGTGATCGCTGGTCGGCGTGGACACGGCGGGCCAAGAACCCTCTTTCTACGCTGTATCTCTAAAGTCTCAGCTCAATCCATCATTTTTAGCACCATATTCATTTTGTGAGGTTGAATAACAACATTCATTTGGAGAAAAAAAAAGTCAAACAAATATTTATTCATGTTTTTATGTGCATGATTCACCATATTTGTAGCACCAAATATAATTTTGCCATTTTTCATTTAGACCAGACTGTTTCAGTGATTCACCATATGACCTAAGTTTATTTGAGTTAGACTTGGCTCAGGGAGCAGATCACGCTAGAGGCACATGTTACTTAGATTGATACCACGATCCTGCCCGCCTCCCTTTGTAGGATAGGGTTAGTGTGCGCTAATGTAGTGGCGTGGACTCGGTGGGCCGAAGGGCCTGTTTCCGCGCTGTACCTCTGAACTAAACTAAAATAATTTGCAAGTCAAATCAGTAATAAGGAAGGCTAACACAATGCTAGCATTTATTTAGAGTGGACTAGAATTATCTAAACTAAACTAAAGTATCTGCAGTTCCTTGTGACAACATCTTACTTATATTAAAGTTAGAAGACAAAATGGGCATTTGGGTGAAAATACATTTGACCAGTTTTATTTGCAGTAAGATGTGTGAGGGAGATGCGAGCCGGGGCTCTCTCACCTTAGTGCTCTGCGAGGGGAAGGCCTCTTCAAAATCCGCCAGGATCTGTTGCCCCAGCTCTGTCTGTGCAGCCCGGACCCTGACAAAACAAAATCGGAATTCCCTAAAGTTTTACTCCGCAGCTGTGAAAATAAATGGATCGCGAAAGAGTCATCTCTGCACTCATAAACTGACATCCGCGTTACTTGACAAGGATAACACCAGAAGCATAAGCAAATGAGGTTGATCATTACATTGATCGGGTGGCACAGTGGCGTAACGGGGGCTCACGGTGGCAACAGTGAACTGCTACCTTACAGCACCAGAGACCCGGGTTCAATCCTGACTATGGGTGCTGTCTGTACGGAGTTTGTACGTCCCCCCCGTGACCTGCATGGGTTTTCCCCGGTTGCTCCGGTTTCCTCCCACACTCCAGAGACATGTACAGATTTGTAGGCTAATTGGCTTTGGTAAGGTGTAAAGTTGTCCCTAGTGTGTGTAAGTTAGCGTACGGTGCGATCGCTGGTTGGTGCAGACCCGGTGAGCCGAAGGGCCTATTTCCATGCTGTATCTCTAAAGTCTACAATCTAATTTATTCCATTTGCTGTGCATGTGGGCTTGTGGCTCTGCCTACTAAGCAATGAGTTTCGTAAGGTGCATTGTACACAAGTTCTTTACCTCATAGCCATGGCTCAGTAACGGAAGATTTTAGGTTTAAAATTCAAGCACAAATCAAACAGATGAATAGAGAAAGACAGCCTTGCATTACAAACAGATGAATAGAGAAAGACAGCCTTGCATTAGATAGCACCTTTCACATCTCTCACCGAGTCACCCCAGAGTTCTTTACAGCTAATGAAGCACATTGGAAGTGATTAAGAAGGAACTGCAGATGCTGGAAAATCGAAGGTAGACAAAAATGCTGGGGAAACTCAGCGGGTGCAGCAGCATCGTGCCGAAACATTGCCTATTTCCTTCGCTCCATAGATGCTGCTGCACCCACTGAGTTTCTCCAGCATTTTTGTCTATCTTCACATTGGAAGTGAGGTTGCTATTGCAATAGCACAAAATGCAGCATCCAAGTTTGCTTGTTGCAATTTTCCATAAGGTCTACATCATCAGCCTGAGCCCATAGGAAGGTCCCTACATAAATTGCCAACTGTCCATTTTCCTCCATCTGCAGTCTCTTGTGTCTCAGTCTGATTTAGTAGCGTTGACTGCCGCGGGACACCAGAACTAATGGCCCAGCTACCAAGGGAGTGGGTGGCAAGGTGGCACAGCGGTAAGAGTTGCTGCCTGACAGCGCCAGAGACTGACTGCGGGCGTTGTTTGTACAGATATTGCAAGTTCTCTCCGTGACCTGTGTGGGTTTTCTCCGGGTGCACCGGTTTTCTCCCACACTCCAAAGACGTACAGGTTTGTAAACTAATTGACTTGGCTAAATTGTAAATTGCCATACAGTCACAGTGATAAAGTGTGGAGACAGGCCCTTCGGCCCAACTTGCCCACATCGGCCAACATGTCCCAGCTACACTAGTCCCATCTGCCCACATTTGGCCCATAGCCCTCCAAACCTATCCTATTGATGTACTTGTCTTACTGTTTCTTAAATATAGGGATAGTTCCTGCCTCAACTACCTCCACTGGTATCCCTAGTGTGTGTGGGATAATGCTAGTGTACGGAGATCTCTGGTCGGCACGGACTTGGTGGGCCACATGGCCTGTTTCTGCGCTGTATCTCTAAACTAAACTAAACTAAACTAAACTAAATGAGAGCTGACTGCCCTGCTACCAAGGGACTGGTGCACTGTTGGTGATCCAACCTTTAGCTTGGTCATTCTGTTTAGAGTGGACATACGAGATCTCTAAACCTGCTAGTTTAAAGATGAGTGTAGTGGAGTTTACCTAGGTGTTCTGACCAATCTTCCATTCCCGCTGACAGTGCACAAGACATTTTGTCTCTTGATTATATCCTGTTCGTGGGAGCATGTGTGTGCAAATCAGCTGCTGTATTTCCTACATGACGTCAATGACCACACTTCAGAAGTATTGCACTGGCTGCACAACTAACCAGGACTACCTGAACTAATGAAAAGAAAAGTTTGTTTCTCTATTAGTCTCTACAGCCATCAGGCTAGTAAACACTAAAAACCTCCAAACATGCTCAGAACTATATAGACTTGGAGGCATTGGTTTTGTTTTTTTGCCTTATTATTATTTGTTTGTTTGTTTTTGTGTGCGCGTGTGTTTATGTGCGTATGTTTGTGTGTGTGTTTCTGTACACGTGTGCGTGTGTTTATGTGCGTATGTTTGTGTGTGTGTTTCTGTACACGTGTGCGTGTGTTTATGTGCGCGTTTGTGTGCATGTTTCTGTGCGTGTGTGCGTGTTTGTGCGCGCATGTGTTCGTGTGCGTGTGTTGTGTGGATGTGTTTGTGTGCATGTGTTTGCGTATTTTTGTGCGTGTTTTATGCATGTGTTTGAGCACTTGTGCGTGTGTATGTTAGTGTGTGCGTGTATGTTACTGCGTGTGTATGTTAGTGTGTGTGTGCGTGTATTAGTGTGTGTGTGTGTGGGTTTTTGTGTGGTGTGTGTGCGCGTGTGTGTCTAGAACCTATTTTTCCCCTTCATTATACTGTTTACAGAGTGCTATGTTCACATACTCTGTTGTGCTGCTGTAAGTAAGAATTTCATTGTTCTGTCTGGGACAAATGACAATAAAACACTCTTGACTCGTTCCTCTAAATATAGATAATGGCAGCAGCAAATAAAATGGAATTTTCAAAAACAGAAGTCTCATATATAATTGGCCTTGCTAACGGCCTACAATCAGATGTGTAACAAGGGAACGTGAAGTTACAAGGAGACAAGGCCAATTCCACTCATGCGTTTTGCAAGGCATTGAAGTTTTCTCTCAAGCAGCTCGCAAATGGTCAGACACCACATGGAACCTCAATAACCATGGAATGTGGATAGGGAGTCCAAACCTGTAAAAGTACAAAATGTTCCATCTAATACAGGCTCAGGACTATCACAACAACACGGGCATCATAGGATGCAAAAAGGATCGTACTTTCAAATTCGTGGAGGCAAAGTTTCCCTTAAAAAAGGGAAAAACAAACAGAAAATATTAGAATCATAATCTTAGTGTGGAAACAGGCCCTTCGGCCCAACTTACCCTCACTGACCAACAAGTCCCATCTACACATCCCACTGCTTGCATTTGGCCCATATCCCTCTAAACTTATCCTGTCTAAGTGTTTCTTAAACACTGCAATAGTCCCTCCTCAACTACCTCCTCTGACAGCTTGTTCCATACAACCACTCTTTACGTGAAAAGGTTACCCCTCAGATTCCTATTAAATCTTTCCCTCCTCACCTTAAACCTATGTCCTCTGGTTCTTGATTTCCCCCACTCTGAACAGTCCTTCCATAAGTTAAGGGTAGTCCAATTCACCCCTGGCCCATTGTGGACATTGGACTTTGTCCATGGAACTGGTGGGGTAAAATGCTGAGAACTATATTCTGCACTCTGCATTTTTCCCTTTCCCTTTCCCTTTGGACTTTAGTTTGACTTGATTGGATATATGTATATACAGTATTACCTGGTATGACTGAATAGCATGCAAAAGAAAACATTTCACTGTACCTCGGTATAGGTGACAATAATAAATCTAAACCTAGACCTACGTGCTGAATGAAACTTGATAAAGTTACCCTATATAAGGAAGGGAACATAAAGTGCAGTGAATCACCATGGAAACGAAGCTTAGGAGAATACTGGCAAAAGCCGAAGATAAATTGAACGGCCTCCAGATTTATTCCCAGCACACAGAAAGAAAGTGGAAGCTTACATACTAACTAAATAGACTTCAAGAAGTAATTCATTTCCGTTAGAGTACTTTAAATCCCGATGAGTTAGAATCAAAATAACAGAAACTTGCAGCTCAAGCTTGAATGCACTGTCTATTATGGATGCAGAATCTTTTACGCATGGTAGGGGAATCAAGAACCAGAGGACATATGTTCGAGATGTGAGGGGAAAGATTTAATAGGCACCTGAGGGTATCACACAGGGTGCTGAGTATATGGAATGAGCTGCCAGAGGGGGTAGTTGGCACGTACTATGCCAACATTTAGTTTAGTTTAGTTGAGAGATACAGCTCAGAAACAGGCTCTTTGACCGCTGACCATCAATCAAAGGTAGACAACAAAATGCTGGAGTAACTCAACTGGTGAGGCAGCATCTATGGAGAGAAGGAATGGGTGACGTTTCGGGTCGAGACCTTTCTTCAGACTGATGTCAGGGGAGGGGGCGGGACAAAGATAGAATGTGGTCAGTCTGAAGAAGGGTCTCGACCCGAAAGATCACCTATTCCTTCGCACCATAGATGCTGCCTCACCCGCTGAGTTTCTCCAGCTTTTTTGTCTACCTTCGATTTTTACAGCATTCTGAAACATGTAGTTGGAGACAGTAAAACTAGTGGGAGAACTGGGAAGGGAGAGGGGAAGGAGAGAGAGAACAAGGGCTATCTGAAGTTAGAGAAGTCAATGTTCAGACCACTGGGATGTAAACTACCCAAGCAAAATATGAGGTGCTGTTCATCCAATTTGCACTGGGCCTCACTCTGACGTTGGATGAGGCCCAGGACAGAAAGGTCATATTGGGAATGGGAGTGGGGGTTGAAGTGCTGGGCCACCGGGAGATCAGAGAGGTTAAGACGGACTGAGCGGAGGTGTTCAGCGAAATGATCGCCGAGCCTACGCTTGGTCTCGCCGATGTAGATAAGTTGACCATCAATCACCCGTTCACACTAGTTCTTCTTATCCCACTTTCTCATCCACGCCCTGCACACTGGAGGTAATTGACAGAGGGCCAGTTAACCTACAAACCTGCATATCTTTGGTATGTGGGAGAAATCCAGAGCACCTGGAGGAAACCCATATTGTCACATGGAGAACGTGCAAACTCCACACAGACAGCACCCAAGGTCAGGATTGAACCTGGATCTCTGTCATTGTGAGGAAGCGGCTTTACCAGCTCCGTCACTGTGGTGCCAAAGACATTTAGACAGGAAAGGCTTAGAAGTATATGGGCCAAACTCAGGCAGGAAGACTAGCATGGATGAGGCATCGTGATTGGCATGGGCAAGTTGGGCTGAAGAGCCTGTTTCCGCGTGGGACGACTCTATGACTCTAAAGAAAGGTATCTGTACATCATGTCTTTGCTGGCAGTCCTTTGATTAACTTCTGAGCAATGATATGTAGCGTCTCACAGATTTTAATATTCCAAACAACGGCATCTGCCACCAAGGAGGACAATGGAAACACAAGGAGCCGCAGATGCTGGAATCCTGTGGACAACATCAATTTTACCAAAGCCAATTAACCTACAAACCTGCACGTCTTTGCAGTGGGGAAGTAACCCAGAGCACACGGAGAAAACCTACATGGTCACGTGGAGAACGTACAGACAGCACCCCTAGTCAGGATCGAACCCGGAACTCTGGCACCTGTAAAGGGCCTGTCCCACTTGGCCATCATTTACGCGACAGGCCGGTAGTGACTGACGCGCGACACGTCTTCATGCGTCCGCACAGCCGTCTGGAGTGTGTGACGTCATTTGAATACCCAGTTTATGATATTTACCCAGTTTATGATATTTATGGTGATTTTCTAAAATGTTCCAGTTTCTTGAATGGTGCTAGCAACTGGAAAAACTGCAGATGTAATGCCCCTATTCAAAAATGAGGTGAATGAAATGTAGCAAGCTGCAGACCAAATTAATCTGTGGGAAGGAACTGCAGATGCTGGTTTAAATTGAAGAGAGACACAAAATGCAGGAGTAACTCAGCAGGACCAGCAGCATCTCCTGAGAGAAGGAATGGATGATGTTTCAGTCTGAAGAAGGGTCTCGACCCGAAACGTCACCCTGTCCCACTTGGCCGTTATTTACACGACAGGCCGGTGGCGCGCGAAGATTTCGTACAGGACGAAATCCTGGCGGGCTGCACGATACCGCGCGCAACTCCACACTCCTCCACGCCACTCCATGCGCCCGTCCCGCGCTACCCACACGCTACCAGGTCGCGTAAATGGCACGCAAGTGACGGCCAAGTGGGACAGGCCCATCAGGCTGCAACTCTACCGCTGCACCACCGTGCTGCCGCTAAATTGGCAGGCTACACATTTATTTGAGAAAAAACGTGGATAACACAACACCATTGTGTTTTTGTGATTTTTTGTGTGACTTTCATTTCAAGACAAGGAAAAACTGGCAAACCAGCCAGTGGTGAAAGAGTTAATCTTCACAAACAGCAGCTTGGCCACAGAGACGTTTGCTTTCCACCCACTCCCATACTGAAATCTGCCAGCCACATATGGGATTTATCTGTGCTGAGTACATCAATGAATGTGGTACTTTGCAGGGGAACGAGCTACAGAGGCGGCCAGTTCAAACGCTTAGCTTGTTTACGTGGGGGGGGGGGGGGGGGGGGGGGGGGGGATATGAAGCAGTAGGGCTGGGGTGGGAAATGGGTGTGTGGAGGAAAAATAGAGACAGTCTGAATTGCAAGATATTGAACCCCCAGCATCAGCAAGCTTGTGGTAGTCTCTGTAGTGGCAAGTCTTTATTCTCTCGAGTTCAAAGAATAAAAGTTGAATGGGTGGAAAACACACACTCTTTATTAGCACGAAGACAGTGGAATTGTGCAGCTGGTGGAGCACATGCCTCACAGCGCCAGAGACCCGGGTTCGATCCTGACTTTGGGTGCTGTCCGTGTGGAGTTTGCCTGTTTTCCTTGTGACTGCGTGGGTTTCCTCCAGTTTGGTTTCATAGTCATAGAGTTAAACAGCGTGGAAACGGGCCCTTTGGTCCAACATTCTCCCATATCCCCAAGACACGCGCAGGTCTGTAGGTTAATCGGCCCCTCTGTAAATTGCCCCCAGGATGTAGGAAGTGGATGAAAAAGTGGGATAACATAGAACTGGTGTGAACGGGTGATCGATGGTCGCCGTGGACTCGGTAGGTGGAAGGACCCGTTTCCACGCTGCTTCTCGAAACTAAACTACTCCAACAAGAGACTCCCAACTCTAGGGAAAAATTGCGTTCTGGCGACTGCATTCTAAAGACTAGAATATCACATCCCAAATAAGTCAACAGGCAAAAATAAGTCGGTCTCTATGTATTCCAGGCCAAAACAGCTTTTTGTCTGTTTTACACAAGGCAACATGGAGCTAGAAGAATGAGAGGTGAATAGCATCCTGCAGGGGCCTGACGGAGTGGATGCCAAGAGACTATTTCCTCTAGCAAAGAACCTAGAAGTAGGGGAAATGCCTCGGGATAAGGAACTGGTCTTTTAAAGCAACGTTGAGAAGAGTTTTCTTCTCCCAGAAGCTTTTGAATCTTTTAATCCTTTACTCCAGAGAGCTATGAAGGCAGAGTCGTTGAGTGTATTTCACGATCATGATAGATTTTTAAACTATCTAAACTGTGGTAGGGCTTTACAGGGAAGAAGGGTTGGGACAACAACCTTATGGGCCTGTCCCACTTAGGCCACTTTTTAGGCGACTGCAGGAGACTATGCAGTCGCCACATGTTCGCGGGTGGTTGCCGGGGAGTCACCTTCATGGTCCTGAGGAGTTCCCGCATTCTGGAAACTAGTCGCGGCCTCATTATGGTCGCCGAGAATTTTTCAACATATTGAAAAAGGAGTAGTTTTCAACATGTTGAAAAATTAACGGCGACCAGAATGAAGCCGCCATGGAGAGTAGCGAGAATTCTCGAACCGAAGGTGGGTCACCAGGAGGTCCTAGTGGGTTGCCAGGAGGTCGAAGGTTCTCGTAAGTTCTCGTAAGTTGTAGCCGGTGCTGACCGGTGAATTTCATTGGCTCATTGGGGAAAAAAAACATTAAAAAATAAAAACATAGTAGTTTTCAGAACCAAGGATAACCTTGATCTCTGGCTTTTGTTGTCTCCACTCCTTTTCCCCCCTTCTTTTAAAGGACTTACATGACCCTTCCTGTACACTGTGCTTTCACTGTCTTAATTACAGCGCCAACCTTCCTGTTCGTCGCGGTGTGTGTCTGCATCACATTGGCTTTGCACCGTGTGAATTTCACTCAGACAGCGCTCCCCCCGCTTGCCCTGTCCCCCGCCTGCATAACGGGCTGGTGAAGGAAGGTGTGTGTGTGTGTGTGTGTGTGTGTGTGTGTGCGTGTGCGTGTGCGTGTGCTTGTGCATGTTGACAGTCGCCGGCAGTCGCCTGAAAAATCGCCTAAGTGGGACAGGCCCATTACTCCTCTCAAGAGTCAAAAATTAAATTTTAGCCCACTCTCAGTGCATCTCGTTCAAAATCAGGATCTGTAATGAAGTTTTAATGCAAAATATCTCTTTTTTTACATTAGTGCACTTTGCAACTAACTGGAGAAGTACCTGTAGGAAAAATATCTTAACAAATTTTAAGAAAAGTGACTCCATTTTAAGAAGAAACTTTTAGATTTTATGAAGTTTTTGTAAACTGGAACATAATCGAGGTATACAGTCACTGACTCGCAGCGAATAGGAAGACCAATGTTAGAGAGCTGAGGATGCATTAAGGGATATCAGCCACATGCACACTCACTGAAATGGGCATGGCTATGGTGAGTCAAAATTAAAATTAAGAAAATTCTCTCCAAGAAACATTAGAGAAAAAAAAATAGTGCGGCACAATGACGCAACGGTGGAGTTGCTGCCTCACAGCGCCAGAGACCAGCGTTTGATCCTGACTACAGGTGCTATCTGTACGGAGTTTGTACGTTCTCCCTGTGACCGCGTGCGCTTTCTCCGGGTGCTCTGGGTTCTTTCCACACTCCAAAAATGTGCAAGATTGTTCCTAATGTGTAGGATAGAGTTAGGGTATAGGATGATCACTGGTCTGTGCGGACTTGGTGGGCCGAAGGGCCCGTTTCCACGCCGTATCTCTCAAGTCTAAAGTCTAACACTTTTAAACCAGATGCCAGAGGGTGTATAAGAACATGAATGGCCCCATAGCAGAAGTGTCCACGTCGCGAGACTGGAAACTGGAAGTATCCTGAGCTAATTCTGCTACCACCATCATCTATTGCGACAAGTGATGGCTCCCACTGATTGTCGCCGGAAGCTTGCGTCCTTTTCAGGACGGACGATGACAGCGAGGCCAACATATAACTAGGTATGTTGCAAAGCCTACCTGAAGCGTCGGTGAAAATCTGCCGTTGCGGGTGTGCGCGATTTTGGCGCCGTTTAGAGGGGGCGGGTTTAAAACGCGATTTTCTCTAAGCTGTTCCAATCGAAAATGTTCAGCCTAGTTAATTATTAACGAAAAATCGCTGAAAGACCCCGTCGCAAAAGCTATTATTAGGTTTAAAGGCCTTGAATAATAGTTATAGTAATTTAAAAATCAATCTCTAAACCCGCGACCGCCAGCAACCGCAGGGTCTCATAAAGCAAACCACAGAAGGTTGGCTGTATATTTTTACATTAAAAAGGGCTTCTAAAGATCCCTTTATACAAAGTTTAATATTGCGAGTAGCTCATTTTGGGCCCATTATATCCCGCAGTATTTTTCTCGGCATTTGGGGCACAAATCTACCGCAATGTGAACGTTCTAAACCAGCGCGTTCCACAGGGACCCACTGGAAAGCTGATTTAAATGGACATTTATTTACAGCAATTAAACACTAAATTCCTTCCATTTGGCCTATAAATTAATGTAAATGAGATTTTAAAATCATGTTTTATTGTGAATTATTTGTGAATATTATTTGGACATTTAGGCTATTTAAAAATGTTAATCATTTATTAAGAAATGGATAGATGTTTAGATCTAGTAATTGAAGTCTGAAATTAGCTACAATTGGGTAACTAACTAATTATATGCTTTAATTTCAGGTCATCCAAGTAAGATTATTTTATATTTGTTTCAGAATGCTTCAATCTATGATAACTGAAAATTTCATTCAGTTCTCTTAATTTTTAAGAAAGTTATGGGCTTTTGACTGTTCACGATCACAGCTTTTTTGTTATGTCCATAGAAAATCAATAGGGAACAAGATGCTCATTTCCCAGTATGAAAATGGCCATAACTTTTTAAATACTTGAGATATGAAAGTGAATTAGGTGTCAAATTAAACTTATTTTTATGCTTTATCTGATGGGATAAATTACAGACTTGATTTTTTTAATCTCAAAATTTTGTAACATTGCTAATATAACCATATAACAATTACAGCACGGAAACAGGCCATCTCGGCCCTTCAAGTCCGTGCCGAACAATTATTATTATTATTCTTTTTTCCCCCTAGTCCCATCTACCTGCACTCAGACCATAACCCTCCATTCCTTTCCCGTCCATATACCTATCCAATTTATTTTTAAATGATAAAATCGAACCTGCCTCCACCACTTCCACTGGAAGCTCATTCCACACAGCCACCACTCTCTGAGTAAAAATGTTTCCCCTAATGTTACCCCTAAACTTCTGTCCCTTAATTCTCAAGTCATGTCCTCTTGTTTGCATCTTCCCTACTCTCAATGGGAAAAGCTTATCCACATCAACTCTGTCTATCCCTCTCATCATTTTAAAGACCTCTATCAAGTCCCCCCTTAACCTTCTGCGCTCCAAAGAATAAAGACCTAACTTGTTCAACCTTTCTCTGTAACTTAGTTGCTGAAACCCAGGCAACATTCTAGTAAATCTCCTCTGTACTCTCTCTATTTTGTTGACATCCTTCCTATAATTAGGCGATCAAAATTGTACACCATACTCCAGAATTGACCTCACCAATGCCTTGTACAATTTTAACATTACATCCCAACTTCTATACTCAATTTGTAACAAGATGGACATGAAAAGAAGAAGAAGGACATGA